>NC_056736.1:731147243-731234743 GCF_019279795.1 Protopterus annectens | reverse complement strand
GCCTCTCCCGTGCTTTCTAACCTTAACAAATCTGACCTGAACAAACTCTCAGGTTGTTATAATCATATTGCCAGATTTGTAACTGGATTGTCCTATAGAACGCACCACTGCTCTAACCTGAAAAAACTTGACTGGATAGAACTCCCAAATCTTCTCAAGATGAACCAACTCATAGAAGCTTTTAAAATTCTTAAACAACCTGATAACACCCCTGCACTGAAAAATATAATAATAATTCCTTACGCCATTCTAAGCTGCTTTCGCTCATCAAACAGACTCCTTGTCCAAACACTCAAATCCAACAATATGGGTGGTGATGCTCTGTTCACCAACACCACTGGAAAGCTATGGAACTCCCTCCCCAACAACTTCATGCTTATTACTTCCCTAGTTCAATTCAAAAAGAGTCTAAAACTCCATTTTAAGTCGCATTGGCTATGTCCATGCTCAAATCCAGACTAGCTCCTCTTCGTTAAACCAAGGCCATACTACTTCTCAAGTAAATCTAAACCCAAAAGGACAACCTAGAGTGGGGATATCTAATCAAAAAGCATGTTCATTGTACAGTAGCCAAACTATAATCTATAAACTGTCTTAATAAATTCACTAGCATCTTTTTAAAGACCTGTAAATTAAACTGTCGTAAGTTGTGTCTGTTAGAACAAGGTAGCATGTGTAGTATGTAGTATGTAAATTGCTTTTTATTCTTTTTATTCTTTTCTAGCTTAAACACTAATATGTAACTATCTGTCTCTGTGACTATGTTGGAGCTTTTCTCCCCGGGCCTCCGCTGAAAATGGACATGTATCCAGTCAGACTATCCCGGTCAATAAATGTAAAATAAAATAAATAAATAAATAAATAGTGAGTATTATGGATGGATGGTTTCATATTTTCAATTCATAGATGATATATTGATATTATGGAGAGGGACAACATAGAATTTGCTAGATTTTTTTAATTATATTAATTTCACAGTAGATTTTTTAATGTTCACCATGAGTTATGACCATGTAAATATTAATTATTTAGATTTTGTTTTAAGTAAGGATGTGCACAAAAGAATATTTATCTCAAACATTTTTAGGAGGGCCACTTGGTCAAATAGTTATTTACAGTTTACCCCCCACCAGAAACATAATTTGATAAAGGGGCAGTTTGTTAGAGTGTCTCATATGGTATTTGATGACTTTGTGTTCCATCAGGAATATGAAATACTAAAGGGGCTGTTTAGAGATTTGAACTACACCTCAGATTTAATTAATGGAGTGGTGATGAAGTTTAAGTGGTAGGTTTGATCCAAATTTGAAGGACAGTGGGTTTTTAATTAAATTACAGAAAAAAGGGATAAATTGAGAGAAGCTATGGTGTTAACTTCTAATAATGCCAATAACTTAGTAAAAAAATATTAATAGGAACTGGAATTAAGTGTTTGGTTGGTTGTCTTAATTTTTTTGGACAAAATTGTTACAGAACCAAAATTTATATATAAAAGGGGAAGGAATATGAAGTCAATACTGCAGAGTGAAAATAAACAGGTTAGTGTAGGAAGTAAATACAAAATGTTTAAATGCGGGGCTTGTGCACAATGTCACTGTATTTTTAAAGGAAGGAATATTATAATTATTACATGTCCAAGGGTGATTAGAGGAAATGGGAAATGTAATTGTCATACTAAGTGGATACCATTTTCATACTGAGCTTGATTGAAGGAAGGACACTGAGAAAACTCGGAGCTATAATATATAACATTAAGTATCCTGTTTTTTGTTTATTTTGTTTTTTATTTCTTTGTTATTTATAGCACTTTGTGTACTGTGTATTTTTCTAGCTAGTTTCACTGTGTGTGAGGTATTAACTGGAAATTGTCCACTTTTATTAAGCATCTGTTGGGTTGTTTGTTTCTAATAACTTGTTGCAGTTAAACTCTTTTTTCTAGAGGCTCCTTTAGCTGTTTAAAACTCTCATTTAAAGGCTCACTGCTGCTTTTCAGCTGTGAGAAACATTTCTGCAGTTTGTTTCCCACCCTCCCTCCCTCTTGGTATAGTGGTTTTATAGTTGGTGGCTTTGCAGTTGCCCGCCCCTAGTGTAAATTTGATCTGGGACCCTCCTCCCAGTCTAGTGTCATTACCTCATTCTACTTAGTACAGGAGAACATTTGAGAAGGCCAATCAGCTTAGTTTCTGCTACTCCTTTCTCTCCTTCCTTTTTCTCTTTCCACTTAAAAAAAAATGTATCTGCTTTTATTGTATTTGTGTTTCTTCCTACTTTATTTTGCTTTTGCGTCATCTTAAAAGTGCTTAGTTGTATTTATTACTGCTTGGTGTAACTCATTCTAAGCCTTTTAATTTAAGCACTTGGGCTTCAGACCAGTTGTTTTACATTAAGAAGGTTTGTGGTCTGCACTGTAGTGGCAGAACAGGTAGCTTACATCCTTCTAAGTTGGGAACTGCTGATTGAGGGCTCAGTGTCTGTTATTCTAAAAGTGTATTAATTCTGGTTTAAGCACTTGGGCTTCAAGCCAGTTATTTTACATTAAGAGGGTTCATAGTCTGCACTCTTGTGAGAGGAGAGGCTGGACTCTGCCCTTCTGAGCTGGGAATTTCTGGTTAAAGGCTTATAGTGCCTGCATATTTGAACTGCTTCTTACTGAAATTGGTACACCTTGTTTGCTGTAGCATAGACTAGATCCAGGCCTGCTGAATCTAACTTTGTTTGTATAACTTGAGCACTAATCCAGGCATTCTTTAAAGTATTCAATTGTATTTATTACTGCTTGGTAGTAACTTGATTAAAGTGTAGCTATCATTCTAAGTCTTTTGGATTAAGCACTTGGGCTTCAGACCAGTTGTTTTACATTAGGAAGGTTTGTGGCCTGCATTGTGGTGGCAGGACAGGTAGCTTACATCCTTCTAAGTTGGGAACTGCTGATTGAGGGCTCAGTGTCTGTTATTCTAAAAGTGTTTTAGTTCTGGTTTAAGCACTTGGGCTTCAGGCCAGTTATTTTACATTAAGAAGGTTCGTGGTCTGCACTCTTGTGGGAGGAGAGGCTGGACTCTGCCCTTCTGAGCTGGGAATTTCTGGTTAAAGGCTTATACTGCCTGCATATTTGAACTGTTTCTTACTGAAATTGGTACACCTTGTTTGCTGTAGCATAGACTAGATCCAGGCCTGCTGAATCTAGCTTTGTTTGTTTGCTTGTTGTTTGTTTGCTTGTTATTTCCCTGAAACGCTAATTCCACCTAAAACGCGGCTTTTCAGTGCTTCTGTGGATCCCTAGTGATATCTTCATTGCTTACTGTACTTATTTCCTTGTTTCACTTGAAAGAAAGTTACTCCTTGTCATTTTTGCATTTAAGTTACCTGTAACACATTGCATTTAAGTTACCTGGCACTTGCTCACTAAGTCAGCACTAAAAAATTAAAAGCACTATACCCTCACAAACTCCCCTTGAGTACCTTCTTCCCCATTGGCCCTTTTTCTCAATTATAAAGGAATTCCCAATACTATTCTAGCATATCCAAAGGTCAGTTGTCAATCTCCTCTCCGGTCCAGCTGGTGAATCTGGGAATCATGAGGCAATGTTACAACTGCCTCATGTACACAGACAACCCTCTCCTCCTCCCAACAAATTCCAACACATGTGAGAGATGCAACCATATAGCCAAACTGGAGGCTAAACTCTCTCAACTCAGTACTGGCGTAACCAGTCAGGAGGAGAAGGAAACCACACTCACTACAATTCCAGTCTCACATAGACCTACCACAACAGCAAACCAAACACATAAACACACAGAAACATACTCGGAGGCTCTAAATAAAAATCTGCCTAAGCAGCAGACACCTCCAAAGCAGACACCTAAGCAACCGCTACCCCAAAACAAAACACATGCAACACATAGCTCACAAAGCCAGTGTGCCAAACAGTCACAGCCCTTAAGGCTAAACAACACACCTGATACACTAGTAATAAGTGACTCTATTGTCAGTCACACTGACGTCCCGGTCACCAGGCTGAATCGGGTGCTAGGATCCGCCACATAACACAAGCACTCAGGTCACTCCAAGGCAAGTACAAATATGACTCAGTCATTGTCCATGCTGGTGTGAATGACCTGAGAAGTACCTCCCTGGACTACATGAAAAGAGACATAGAGGAGCTCTCTGAGCATGTAGCCCAGGCCGGTATGACCCTGACCTTGAGTAGTATCTTACCCTCACCAAGAATGATGCCACAATATGAAGACAAGATGATCAATTTCAACAATTGGCTTAAGTTTTGGTGTCATTCAAAGGGGATCCAATGCCTGTCAGCCTGGGATGACATGCTCGACAAGCCACGATGCTAGCTAGGGACGGCTTGCACCTGTCACCCTGGGCTTTCGGATATTGGCAAAGGCTCTTGCTACCCCCATAGTGCCTTTTTTAGGCAAGGCTCAAAAGACAAACCCACCTCCATAGGTATCACAAGGGATAAGAAACTAAGAGTAATGCTACTCAACGCCAGAAGTCATAACCTCAAGATGCATGCACTCGAAACTCTCCTTAGCATGGAGAACATCGATATCTGTGCAGTAACAGAAACCTGGTTCAAGGCTCCCGAGAGTACCCCAGCACTATCAGGTTATACCTCATACCATGCTTTTCAGCCCCAAAACTTGGACCAAACCACAAAAGGAGGGGGAGTATCAATATTCGTCAAAGATACCCACACCTCCAGGTGGGTGGCACAGCAAGAAGCATCAGAGACTATCCATGTGCAACTAACAGTGGGTAAAACTGCCTTCCAGTTTATAGCCTGCTAGAGACCACCCTCCCAAACCCAGGAACCCCACTCAGCCTTCCTGAGAACACTAGAAAATATGAAGGTCTCTCCAAACACCATTATATTGGACGACTTCAACTACCTAAACATAGACTGGGAGCATTACTCTAGCTCCAACACGCTAGCCCAAAGGTTCCTAGAATTTATAAACTCAAATGCTATGGAACAACTTGTTACCACTCCCACAAGAGGGGAAAACATACTGGACCGGATCATCACCAACATGGGGACTCTATGCTCCAGACCAGAAGTGTATCCCTCACTGGTAAGATCAGACCATAAACTAATCTCACTGGATATTCACATCCCGACCCCACCCCCTGCCCAGAAAACCACAGTGAAAAACTTCTCTAAAGCAAATTTCACACTCCTCAAAACTGAGGTGGAATCCTTCAAAGCCCCCGGGCCTGTGGAAAATACGGCCCAGACCAAAGAATCCTTTATAAACGCATTCTATGAACACCTTCAGGAATGCATGGATCATGCAATCCCAAATAAAACCAAGGCCCAATCCTCCAAAGGCAGACGTCCTGTCTGGTGGACCCCAGCCATAAACAAACTATATAATAGAAGGAGGAAGCTACTACATGATAGAGCAAAATCCCAAAAAGGGAAGGCATCTCTGATCAGTATTAGCAAAAAACTATGGGCACTCATAAAATCGTCTAAGGCCAGCTTCGAGAGAAAAATTGCACAGGACACTAAGGATAATCACAAGGCTTTCTTTAGTTATGTTAGGAACCTGGGTGGGAATTCCCAGATGTGCTCAGAATTAGTCCAAAATGACAAAAAATACACCGAACCCACAGACATTGCCAACATCCTAGCTGACAGGTTCAGCGCAAACTTCTCCCCCCCCTCCCCGCCAAAAGGGCAAATATCTTTCCCAGCAGAGTGCTGCCCCCCTGACATCTCAGATGCTCAGGTAAGAGCCACCCTCTCCAAAGCAAAAAACACAGCATCAGTGGGACCATACGGTGTCCCGGGCTGTGTCCTACATGGACTCCAAGAAGAGCAAAACCCAAACATAAAACTACTGTCCAATCTCAGCCTTACTACAGGATATGTACCCAAAGAGTGGCGTACAGCAACAGTGGTCCCTCTCCTCAAAGGTGGTGCCTCAACAGATCCTGGTAACTATCGCCCCATATGCCTGACTAGCTTGGTCTGCAAAGCTATGGAAAGGATCATCATAAATAAAGATATTGGGGACCTACAGACACTGGATGCTACCCAGTTCAGCTTTGTTAAGGGCAGATCCTGCCTCTTAAACCTGGTCAATTTCTTTGAAACAGTCACCAAGGCCATTGACGAGGGGAAGGTGGTCCACACAGCCTACCTGGACCTCGCAAAAGCCTTTGATACAATACCCCACTCGGGCATTATAGATAAGCTCACCAGCTTAAATATAAACCCCTATGTCACTAGATGGGTTGCAAACTGGCTCAAGGACAGAACCCACATGGTTAGAATTGCTGGAGCCATGTCAGACTCCAAACCTGTTACAAGTGGCGTCCCACAAGGCTCAGTCCTGGGACCTCTCTTGTTCGGTATATATTTTTCGGAGGTACAGGCCAACACGGAAGGACTGTGGCTGACCAAGTTCGCAGATGACTGCAAACTGGGCACCATAATCGACTCTCCAGCCGACACAAGCATCTTCAAAAAGGGCCTCATAGAAACAGACAACTGGTGCCAGAGCCATGGCCTCAAGCTAAACGCCAAAAAGTGTATAGTCATCCCCTTTGGCAAAAACAAAGTGCCCACAAATTACCACATAGGTGGTAATCCATTAAGTACAGAAGAAGTAATTAGGGACCTGGGGACCCAAGTTGATAGCAATCTCTCATTTGACAACCACGTGGCCAAAGTGGTTAGAAGAACATTTTATATAGCCCACCTAATCATGAAGGGATTCACATCTAGATCAGGGGAGGTCATCGTGCCTCTTTACTTTAGCAATTCTAACCATGTGGGTTCTGTCCTTGAGCCAGTTTGCAACCCATCTAGTGACATAGGGGTTTATATTTAAGCTGGTGAGCTTATCTATAATGCCCGAGTGGGGTATTGTATCGGAGACTTTTGCGAGGTCCAGGTAGGCTGTGTGGACCACCTTCCCCTCGTCAATGGCCTTGGTGACTGTTTCAAAGAAATCGACCAGGTTTAAGAGGCAGGATCTGCCCTTAATAAAGCCAAACTGGGTAGGATCCAGTGTCTGTAGGTCCCTAATATCTTTATCTATGAGGTCCATGATGATCCTTTCCATAGCTTTGCAGACCAAGCTAGTCAGGCTTATGGGGTGATAGTTTCCAGGATCCGTTGAGGAACCACCTTTGTGGAGAGGGACCACTGTTGCTGTACACCACTCTTTGGGTACATATCCTGTGGTAAGGCTGAGATTGAACAGTAGTTTTATGTTTGGGTTTAGCTCTTCTTGGAGTTCATGTAGGACACAGCCCTTGACACCATCTGGTCCCATTGATGCTGTGTTTTTTGTTTTGGAGAGGGCGGCTCTTACCTGAGCATCTGAGATGTCAGGGGGGCAGCACTCTGCTGGGATAGATATTTGTCCTTTTGGTGGGAGGGGAGAAGTTTGCTGAACCTGTCAGCTAGGATGTTGGCAATGTCTGTGGGTTCGTATTTTTGTCATTTTGGACTAATTCTGAGCATATCTGGGAATTCCCACCCAGGTTCCTAACATAACTAAAGAAAGCCTTGTGATTATCCTTAGTGTCCTGTGCAATTTTTCTCTCGAAGTTGGCCTTAGACGATTTTATGAGTGCCCATAGTTTTGCTAACACTGATCAGAGATGCCTTCCTTTCGATTTTGCTCTATCATGTAGTAGCTTCCTCCTTCTATTGTATAGTTTGTTTATGGCTGGGGTCCACCAGACAGGACGCCTGCCTTGGAGGATTGGGTCTTTGTTTTATTTGGGATTGCCTGATCCATGCATTCCTGAAGGTGTTCATAGAATGCTTATAAAGGATTCTGCGGTCTGTGATTTTGCACAGGCCTGGGGCTTTGAAGGATTCCACCTCGGTTTTGAGGAGTGTGAAATTTGCTTTAGAGAAATTTTCACTGTGGTTTTCTGGGCAGGGTGGGGTCGGGATGTGAATATCCAATGAGATTAGTTTATGGTCTGATCTTACCAGTGAGGGATACACTTCTGGTCTGGAGCATAGAGTCCCCATGTTGGTGATGATCAGGTCCAGTATGTTTTCCTCTTGTGGGAGTGGTAACAAGTTGTTCCATAGCATTTGAGTTTATAAATTCTAGGAATCTTTGAGCTAGGGTGTTGGAGCTAGAGTAATGCTTCCAGTCTATGTTTGGGTAGTTGAAGTCGCCAATATAATGGTATTTGGAGACCTTCATATTTTCCAGTGTTCTCAGGAAGGCCGAGTGGGGTTCCTGGGTTTGGGAGGGTGGTCTCTAGCAGGCTATAAACTGGAAGGCAGTTTTACCCACTGTTAGTTGCACATGGATAGTCTCTGATGCTTCGTGCTGTGCCACCAACCTGGAGGTGTGGGTATCTTTGACGAATATTGATACTCCTCTTTCTGGTTCGGTCCAAGTTTTGGGGCAAAAGCATGGTATGAGGTATAACCTGGTAGTGCTGGGGTGCTCTCAGGAGCCTTGAACCAGGTTTCTGTTATTGCACAGATATCGATGTTCTCCATGCTAAGGAGAGTTTTGAGTGCGTGCATCTTGAGGTTTCGATTTCTGGCATTGAGTAGCATTACTAGTTTCTTATCCCTTGTGATACCTATGGAGGTGGGTTTGTCTTTGAGCCTTGCCTAAAAGGCACTATGGGTAGCAAGAGCCTTTGCCAATATCCGAAGCCCAGGGTGACAGGTGCAAGCCGTCTAGCAAAGCATCGTTTGTCAAGCATGTCATCCCAGGCTGACAGGCATTGATCCCTTTGAATGACACCAATACTTAAGCCAATTGTTGAAATTAATCATCTTGTCTTCATATTGTGGCATCATTCTTGGTGAGGGTAAGATGCTACTCAAGGTCAGGATCATACCGGCCTGGGCTACATGCTCAGAGAGCTCCTCTATGTCTCTTCATGTAGTCCAGGGAGGTATGTCTCAGGTCATTCACACCAGCACGGACAATGACTGAGTCATATTTGTACTTGCCTTGGAGTGACCTGAGTGCTTGTGTTGTGTGGCGGATCCTAGCGCCTGACAGGCAGCTCACCGTGACCTTCTCCTTGTTCAGCCTGGTGAGCGGGACATCAGTGTGCCTGACGATAGAGTCACCTATTACAAGTGTATCAGGTGTGTTGTTTAACCTTAAGGGCTGTGACTGTTCAGCACACTGGCTTTGTGAGCTATGTGCACGTGTTTTGTTTTGAGGTAGCAGTTGCTTGGGTGTCTGCTTTGAGGTCTCTGCTTAGGCAGATTTTATTTAGAGCCTCTGAGTATGTTTTGTGTGTTTATGTGTTTGGTTTGCTGTCGTGGTAGGTCTATGTGAGACAGGAATTGTAGTGAGGGTTTCCTTCTCCTCCTGACTGGTTACGCCTAGTACTGAGTTGAGAGAGCTTAGCCTCCAGTTTGGCTATATGGTTGCATCTCTCACATGTGTTGGAATTTGTTGGGAGGAGGAGAGGGTTGTCTGTGTACATGAGGCAGTTGTAACATTGCCTCAAGATTCACAGATTCACCAGCTGGACCGGAGAGGGGATTGACAACTGACCTTTGGACATGCTAGAATAGTATTGGGAATTCCTTTATAACTGAAAAAAGGGCCAATGGGGAACAAGGTACTCAAGGGGAGTTTGTAGTGCTTTTAATTTTTTAGTGCTGACTTATATAATTGCTTTAGTGAGCAAGTGCCAGGTAATTTAAATGCAATGTGTTACAGGTAACTTAAATTCAAAATGACAAACAGTAACTTTCTTTCAAGTGAAACAAGAAAATAAGTACAGTAAGCAATGCAGATATCTCTAGGGATCCACAGAAGTGCTGAAAAGCCGCGTTTTAGGTGAAATTAGCGTTTCAGGGAAATAACAAGCAAACAAGCATACAAACAAAGCTAGATTCAGCAGGCCTGGATCTAGTCTATGCTACAGCAAACAAGGTGTACCAATTTCAGTAAGAAACAGTTCAAATATGCAGGCACTATAAGCCTTTAACCAGAAATTCCCAGCTCAGAAGGGCAGAGTCCAGCCTCTCCTCCCACAAGAGTGCAGACCACGTACCTTCTTAATGTAAAATAACTGGCCTGAAGCCCAAGTGCTTAAACCAGAACTAATACACTTTTAGAATAACAGACACTGAGCCCTCACTCAGCAGTTCCCAACTTAGAAGGATGTAAGCTACCTGCCCTGCCACCACAGTGCAGGCCACAAACCTTCCTAATGTAAAACAACTGGTCTGAAGCCCAAGTGCTTAAACTAAAAGGCTTAGAATGAGTTACACCAAGCAGTAATAAATACAATTGAGTACTTTTAAGATGACGCAAAAGCAAAATAAAGTAGGAAGAAACACAAATACAGTAAAAGCAGATACATTTTTTTTTTTATGAGTGAGCAAATGAGATGGGCCCAGGAGGAGTATCCAAGTGGAAATTTACAAGAGGGGTGGGCAGTTTCAAAGCCACCAAGATTAACACCAAGACAAAAACAGGGAGGGTGGGTGGAAACCTACTGAAAAACAGAGTCACAACTTCCAGCTAGATATTGCTCAATGCAACACAAACAAATTACTTTAAATTGCGTATTATTTGATAAAAGTGCAGATAAAAATTTACTTAGCTTCACTTATGTGTTCAGTTGATTGCATGCAGGTCTTAGCCGGCCAAAGTTCACAGTTTAAATTGTGTTAGGTATTGTTTTCATTGGTGAGTTAATCAAATAATTATTTAGTATTACTAGAAAATGGCAGTGTTTATTTTTTTCACTGTTTTCATGAAGTTCATTGTGTTATGAATGAAAGAGCTTAACAAACAGTTGGAAATAAAACTAGTTCTGAATTAAGAGTCCTGTGGCATTACTGGCAGCATTTTGTGAACTTTGATATGGTTAAATACACTGCTGTGAATTTGTTTGGGTCATGTGTTTTGTGTCCTAATTAAATGGTATTGTTAGCAAAATGGTTCTTCACAAGGTAAGAAGGTAACATTCAGGGTTAGGGCTGGGGCAGGGCTAGGTTTCTCCCCCCTGAATCAACATACTCATGTCTTCTAACCCTAACCATGCCCCAGCCCTAACCCTATACATTACCTTAAAAATACTGCCACTAAAGTATCACTAATAAGCTTTTGTTCTTCTTTTACAATTATTGAATATTTGATAGAGTGAATAGTTAGTGAGGTGTCAACCTGCAGTGATCAACGAAAGTAGCAGTAGATGAAAAATAAATGAAAGGAGAAAAGAAAACCTGTATTTGAGATCAGGTTGCCAGGAAACTGAGCTGAATCCTTAAATTCATATTGCAGAAATATTACAACCCCTACAACACCAAATGTCTGATGAGAAACTCTCTCTCTCTCTCTCTACACACACATATTTCTAGTCAGTGCGAGTCCTGCACCATTAGAGATGCCAGAAAAAATGTAAAACATTTTTCAGATAATGGGACATACCTTTTGAAAGGAAGTACGCTGATAATATGAATGAGCTGTAGAAAAGATCCATTTGAATAGAATATATATTAAAATTTAGGTATTTCTTTAAATGAAGAATTGTTAGTCATTCTACTTAAATCTTGTGAATATGACAGAATACTCTGTAAAGTTAGCCAGCCCCGTTGTGGAATTTTGTATGTTGTTTTTACTACTTGCATATCTAAAACTTTTAGTTCTTTGAAACATTGGAGCCAACAAACAAATCCTTTCAGTTCCCAGGAATTAATAATTTCTCTATATATTTTATGTGGAAAGTTCTTTGTGACTATATATGGTGTTAAAAGATCAAACCAGATTTTTAAATCTATATTTGCGTTAATAATTTTCCTAAATGAGTCAATGTAATAATTAATCATGCAAGTTTTAGTGCGTTTAGTTATGTTATATTGCATACTAATACATAATATGTGCCAGGGCAAATTGTTTTTATCTGTTATCTGAAATTTTTTTTTGTAAATCAAATTCATTTATTGATATTACAGTTAGTAATTCTTTCCAATTTGCAGAGTAATTTGGACCTATCTGATCCGAGATTGTTTTAGATAGTGATGCTTTTATATATGTTTCTATATCAGGAAAGTTTAATCCTCCCTGTTTCCATGGTCTGATATGATGTATTAAAACTATTCTGTTTCTTTTGGGAAACGATAAACATTTTATTAGGCATGATTTTTTATTTCTTTAAGTATATTCCTTCCTGGTAACAGTTGTATTGCCAAGGCTATATACAGGAACTTGGGCAGTAAAACCGTTTTTATTAACTGTAGTCTATCTTCAAATGTTAATATTATTTTTGTTCCATTTTTCCACAGAGATTTAAATTGTATTGATGATATTATTGTAGTTTTTGGAGACTAATTCATTATTATCCTCGCATAACTCAATAGTTTAAGGTAGATTCTTGTTTCCCTATGATGTGATCCCCCTTAGTTTGCAGTTCTTTCTTTTTATTTAAAAATAAACATTTTGATTTTGATTTATTGAAATGGAGTCCTGAAGTCATGTGAAATTTGTCAATTAATATATCTAATTCTTCTAATGTCTCTTTTGTATTAGATAATGTTAGTAATATGTCACCAGCAAATAGCATTACTTTAGAATTGTATTGTTCATAAACATCTATTCCTTTGATTTTTGTATTGTTACAAACTAAATCTGCCAATATTTCAATAGCCAGAGCAAATAGAATCTGTGACATGGGACATCCTTGTTTAGTGCCTTTTGTTATATGTATAGATTCAGAGGTAAAAGGACCTAACTTGACATAAATTATTTGTATATATATTCTTTAGGAGATGAACAAAGGATGCAGGAAATTCAAATTGCATTAGGATTGGTGTGATTAAGGAATATCTCCAAGAGGGTGACATTAAAGCTTGTGACTGAATTTCTAATAGAAATCTTATGGAAGAGAGATGGTATCTTTGAAGGAAAAAGTTAATATATTTCCATAATTGTGCCATCTATACCTGTAGCGTTATTATTTTTACCCTCTTTTATTGTATCCGTAATTTCTTTGTAGGATATGGATCCATGCAGATCTAGTTTTCATTTTTCTGGTATTTTTTATATTAGAACATTTTTCATCTAGATTTAATTGATCAATATGTATATTTTCTTTTTGGAAATGTTCCATATAGTGATTTCTATAGGCATCAAGTATGTCACATATATCCAAGACATTTTTCCCTTTCTTTTCATGAAAGATACTTTTAATGTTACTAGCTTTTGATTGTATTTTGATTTTTGTGGCTAAATTATGTAGATATTTGGGAGAAGTGGCCAAGGTAAGTTTTTCTAAAGCTAAACTAGTTTTATGTGTTAGAATTTAATTTTATGTTCTGTTGAATACTTCTACTTTCTTTTTAATCTCCAAATGATTTAGATTTTTTTCAGCTTTTACTGACAAAAGTTTGGATTGTAGATCTAATAATTCAGAATCCCATTCTCTGATTTTTTATACCAAGTTAGGATTTTACCACATATGTAAGCTTTTAATGAGTTCCATATCATTATTTTATTTATCTCTGTGGTGTAATTAATATCTAAGAAGAACTGTGATTCCAATAATAACCAGGTTTGAACTCTTTAATTTTAGTTATATATGCTGGAATTCTGGAGTTAAAGATTAATGGTTTGTACCCATTTTGAAGTTTTAGTATCACTGAATTGTGGTCTGAAAAGGGGCAAAGAGTGATTGAGAAATTAATGATTTTAGAGTGTAATCATGGGCAGCAAATATTTTATCTAGTCTAGTTTGGGTACCAAATCTGTGATCTTGATGGGAAAACAACAAATATTTATCTTCTCTAAATTTGAAAGTATCTATAAGATGAAATGATTCTACCCCTTGTTTAAAGCTTTTGATACAGCAGATGTACTTAGTGGTCTTTTATTTATAGTTTCAGAAATATCAAATATACAGTTAAAATCTCCTCCTAATATTAAGTTGCCTTTATAATTATTGGAAATGAAATCCAAGTGTTTTTTTTAACAGTTCCTGTTCCAATGCCTGGGAACCAGTATAGATTGGCTAGGGTCCATATTCTGTTGTTATATTAACTATTACTAATGCCATAAGGCCTTCTTTATCTACATACTTATAAATGATTTCTGGGTTAATCACATTTGTTTTCCATAATATTGCTAACCCTTTTGTCTTTGTCTTATAAGTGGATTGTGCCAATATCATATATTCCTTAGGATTCCATTTGTAATTGTCATTTGTTTTGAAATGAGTTTCTTGAAGGAAGACAATTTGTGCTTTGTTCAATTTTAAATATTTCAGTAGATTTGATCTCTTGCTAGGATTGTTTAAGCCATTGATATTTAAAGATAATAAAGTTAAATCCATCTTAGGTTATTTAGACTGTATTTTTGTTTTATTGTGACCATTAGACATTTTCCTCTGATAACTATAAAGTATATGTTTGACCTTTTAAAGGAAATTATCAGTTTTATACTTTGAGTGTTTACCAATAAAGTAATGTTTTAGTCAGGCATACTAAAAATGTTTTTGTGAAATAAATTTAAATGAATAAATGTTAACAAAACTAAGATCTGCACTAGCCATGGAATGAAAATAATTCCTTATCTGATGGATAAAACTAAGTCCATCAGATTATCACTCATACCTTGACAATCTAAAACATCTGAGCTCCATAAATTAAATTATCATACGGAGAATATTTGTAATAGGAATAAGCAATATTTATATTATTTTGAACAGATATAGTACTATTGTAGATTAGACAGAATTATAATACAGTATAAATGTCTACTTATTGTATAAGCAATTAAATTTTACAGAAAAGATAGATGACAAGCAATTCAATCATAGTAAAGTAGGATGTGTCGTATATGAAACCTCAGTAAAAGATTATAGCACAGAGTTATTTAACATATTCACCCTTATTGATATCTTTCAAAACAGATTTAAAATAAATAGATGGTAATAATATTTATACCTAATGTTTATAATGCAATGTATTTTACTGGATATATCAAAAGTTATATTTCATTGTTGGCATTTAAGTAATCACTTTGCTTGTTGCTAACTTACTTAAAGCATTAAGTCTGCTTTATGTGAACATTGATGAAAGTTAGTGCATTTTAATTATCAGTGCATCCCTCTTCCCCCCATTTCCTACACATAATGATTTCATATCTGTCATTTCTTATAAAATGACTGAAATTATAGGTTAAAAACAACAAATTTACTTATTGTGATTAATGATTACAAGTTTCTTTTCCATATTCATAAATTGCCATTTTATGGCATATACTGAAAGTTTTTAGATTTAAATGGAAACATTCTATTTTGTATAATCAGCAAAGGTAAAACTATTATGTATAGGTCAAGATGGGTTACAAAACCACAATTCAAGTTAAAGCAATTACATGACTTGTTATGCACATTTACTTATATGAGAAAATCATCATGCTTCCCCTTGATGTTAAATATAGTGTTATGTCATTTATGATAAGTTAAACAGTAGTGTTATTATACACAAGCCCATGTTATTAAACTGAGTGCCTACTGTCAATTTAATACTATTTGTTCAGAATATGATTGTTACATTCTGTGAAATTTCAAGTTCAGGCTTCTATTGTTTCTCTTGAACAACTTTGTCAGTTTGATGTCATGTATAAACATTAGTTAACTTGGTAACCTCTTAAGCTTTATATATGGTCAAGATGGGTTACAAAAACTACAATTCAAGTTAAAGGAATTACATTACTTGTTATGTATATTTACTTATATAAGAAAATCATCATGCTTCTGATTGATGTTCAATGTAGTGTATGTCATTTATGACAAGTTAAGACAGTAGTGTTTTTATACACAAACTCATTTTATTAAATCCTGTCTTTAATATCTAAATTCAGCAGACTGCTTCATCTTATATGACGATTATATATTTTATGTCTAGATTTACTAAAATCATACATTACATAACTATTATGTTTTTGTTTTTTGTTTTTTGGCTGTTGCTTAGTTATTTGAGAGACCACAAACTGTAATGCTTATTCTTATCATTAGCTCCTTCCAAGCATGTTTATATACTCCATAGACTTTAAATTATGAGCCCTTCTAGTTTCTTATTTGTTAAAAGTATATTTCCATTCTTACATACATACATATCAGTACTTCAAGCACGGGCAACAATACCCATCCAGTTTTGCCAGAATACCATTCACTAGTTCATGTGGTGTGTTTCCAGGCTGTTCTTAAAATATCCAAACCAATATTTGTCCTCTTCCATTTTATCAGCCTGTTCCATGCAGTGGCCACTCTGCCAGTGAACCACTCAACACACCTTCCATTCCCACAGATATTTCCACAAAGGAAATCTGATGACTCTCTAGCACTTCCTGGCAACCCCAAACAGACCTAGAATCAGCTATCTCCATATGCCCAACACGTCCGAGCAAGCTCACTTCAAAGACCGCTGCAAAGGGTTCTGCACAAGACCAAGTGCTCTTAGTCTTTCACAATAACTCAGACTTCCATTCTTATGTAAGTCCTTAATATGTTTGGACCAAAATACATTTTAAATATAAAATTGTGCTTATTATTTATTTATTTATTTTTTTTTTATCAAAAAATCAACTTAATGAGCTATCAAAGTGTTGGTTGACCATCAATATGTGTACATGTGGTTTAAAACAGCTCTTTTATTATTTATATATATATATATATATATATATATATATATATATATATATATATATATATATATTTTTTTTTTTTTTTTTTTTTAAACCAAAAGCATTGCCGAGAATCATCTCAGAGGCTCCTCAGAGCCATTAAGCATTATCGTCACTCTGTCTCCATTACCATAGCAATCTGGGAGTGTCTGTTTCTGTTAGTGTGTCTGTATATTGCATACCCGAGGCAAAGCCTCACTTCACTGCAACTTCAAGCCTAAATTCCCTCCCTTTCAGTAAGGCAGCAGCCAGGAAAAGAACAGAGAGCAACCAGATAAAAAAAAAAAAAACTCCCAACAAGCCGCCACAACAAGAGATAACACATTCTTCCAGCCTTCCCACCTCTTACTCAGCAGATATATAAACAAACTATTCTCTACCAAAATCTCCCAAATCACAGTTTTATTCACCCCCTTCCACTGGATCCAGGCTAAAACTCCAAATGTGTCTTCCTAATACATAAGCATCAGTAAACCTCGATCACAAGCCGCAACCCACAGCTTCCCAGAGACAAAAACTTCAATATACAACAGCTGCCAGACACAGCTGTATCCACACACACCATATCAGGATTGATCAAACAGCACTCAAAGCTATGATACCTGCCATAATTGATATTAACTATGTTTAGACAGAATAATGACATTTGTTCTAACTGCCAGACACAGTTACAGCCATGCACACCATACCAGGATTGCTCAAACAGCACTCATAGCTGTGATACCTGCCATAATTGATATCAAGTATATTTAGACAGAATAATGATGACATGTGTACTAAGGGCTTGCTACTATTATTCAACCAGGATATACATGACATTTCCTAAATTATACTTTAACTGAAGAAGGCATTAGTCTCCATTGCAGCATTTTTTTCAAAACACTCTACTATGATTGCTATTATATATGTTAATTTGTTACATTTGAGTCTGAACTCTGATGAATGGTACCTTGTTGAATTAGTTAATTAATTACTTAAATTATTATAAGTAAAAACAATGACAAATGAACAAGATAAGTATTCATTGAGTTCAAGTAGAGGAATAGAAACGTCTATGTTTATATTATATGTTGCTTTGTTTGGCTTATATATAATGTAAATAGTAACCCATCTGCACTCTTTTGAACATTCTGAATAAATCATTACTGTTTCTCAGTTGTTTAAGAAATTCTCTTTTTTTAAAATAAAAACAGATGACAAGTGATGTAGCATATCAGTTGATACTTTGAGAGATGTAGTTGTAAGAGTTATTTTTTTTAGGACAGCTACTTTGAATCAATTTTTTTCTTCTTTCTAGCATCATTCCAAGGATTTGTTTCTTTTATTCTTTTAAGAGTAGGAGCCATCCATTTCATTTCTTCTGGGATAGAAACTATGTTGTTGTTTTTGATGAATATAGTAGCTTCTTCTAAGTCATTAAAGGTTCTCATCTCATTGGCAAAAAGTATTTTTATCTTGTCTGGAAAGGCCAGCTGTGCTTTAATGTTGTTTTGGTTGAACCGTTTTATTATTGGCCAGACTTTTTCCTTTGTTCTAGTATTCTGGAAGAATAATCATTGTCAAACCTTTCAGGCCCTGATTGTATTTTAAGGGTGATTTTCTCCAAGAATATTTTAATATTAGTTCCTTGTCCAGAAATGAAAGAAATTTTATAACTATGAATCTAGGAGGAGTATTTGTTGAGTTAGAAGCAGGTTTCCTCAGTGCTCTATGCGTCCCTTTCAATTCCAAATGAAAGTCTCTCTTTCAAGTCTAAAAATTCAGGAATCCAGGTTGTTAAGAATGAAATAATGTCTTCTCCTTCAGTGTTTTCAGGCAGACTAAATATCCTTATGTTGTTTCCCCTTTCCCTGTTTTCCAAGTCATCTATTTTGTTAAGCAGCCATGTATTCTGTTTAAGCAGAAATTCTTTTTGGAATTCCTCCTCTTTGTGTCTCCCTTCAATGTCATTCAGAGAAGTCTCTATATTTGTTATTTGTATGGTGTTGCTGTAATAGTTCCATAAGATTATCAGTTTTTGAGAATTTAATTTGAGGTTTTCTAAGTATTTTTTAAAGCCATCCATCCTTAAAGATAGTTCCTGTAATGTAGATGTCATCAATTGCAGTTCTTTTTTCAAAGCAGCATCTGGATGAGAATTCCTTGAGTTGCTCATATTCAGTGACTCAATATAGCTCCAATTTACTTGACAGGAAAATTTGTGTATATCTCCACCAAAATTGATATTTATGTAGTTTAGTAGTTTATCTATAGATTTCTTATGTTTTAAACTTGAAAATAATAAAATATTCCTATATTATTATACTAGTTTATGGAGCTCTCAAAATTCACTGCTCTCAGTTGGCCATCTAGGCTCCGCCTCCCCAGAGAGGATTTCCACTGTCTAAATAATAGGGAAAATATGGTGTATAACACAGTCCTAACCCAAAGCTCTGCTTTTCCATCCATTTCCAAAGCCAGCAATGGGGACCAAACATCCAAAACATTACATCATCTTGTGATGGCACATGTTTGTTTTGGGGCTCGCTTGCTATCATTTATAACCTTGTGCCAATTGATTTTAGCTCAAGGACAGTTCCAATCCCAATCAGCATAATCAGTATCATTGAAGGAACGATGCCAATATTTGCTACATTTAGATATTCCCTAATAAAGAGCTGCCTTGGTGTATAATGCTAATTGTACACAAATCTTGCATAAGAGGACCTAGCTAAGATGGACCAACTACTTTATATAACATATCTATTACATAGCACCCATTCTTCATATAAAAATGGGATGGAAAGCATTTCATTCCACTTAGACAATGTTTTGGTCAGCATTTCTTGTTAACAACCCAATACAAAAGAATAGAAAGACTGAAATTTAAAACAACATTCCTCTCCCTAGGTATTAAGCTCAGCAAAATTAATAAGACTTAATAACAGTGGTGGGAAACATTTTTGAGACAGAGTACACACCCTAGTAAACATGCCCACAATTGGAGGTAATGCCATCATTGTATCTGAGGGAGGACACTCCTTAACTTGAGAAGTAATTTGCAAAAACCTGATCTAAAATCCTAGACATCCTTAACAGAAAAAATACTCACACCACAGAAATTCAGTTGTCCCACTCAGTCCTTTTACCATCTATTCTAATCAACTGATTATTCCAGAAGAAATCTAAAGGGATGGCCAGAGTTTCTCCTTTCATATTATTAATAAAAAATATTAAAACCAAAGGTTCTTTTAAGAAGGAGCCTTGCCCAGACCACTCTCCACTAGATTCTGAAGATGTAACTCAAACGTTAACCAAGAAGGAGACTGCACCCCTTTAGCACATGAATACTAACATCAGAAACCATCCAGTTTTGGTTTGTGATTAACTCACCAACTGCCTGGGTAAAAAAAAAAAGATTTATTTTGATTTATATTACATACATTTTTTATGTCTGGTTTTCATTGTTTGCTTCAAAAAAGGGACAGGTTGTAGAGAGGAAGTTTGAGCTTAATTTATATTTTAATGTTTACCTTGGATTCTTACTTTTTGTTGGGAGAAAGGGGCAGACTATAGCCAAGCAAATTCTAGCCATCTCAAGGGGCCTATCCAGCTGCAAATTGACACAGACTATAAATAGGACACTTCAGAAGAAAAGGATAGATTACAGACAGGGATATATATTTTGATTCATATTTGTTACCTCTGATTTTCACTGTTAAAAGAAGAAGATAGAATGTAGCCAGACAAGCTTCAGTCATCCATCCTATGGTGCCTAGTCACCATACCTTTACAAAGAGTGTAAACAGTACACTCAAGAGTATATCTGAAACCATCCTTTGTTTGTGATTTACTGTGTAACTGCTTTGTAAGATAAGATTTATTTTGACTTACATTTTATTTTTACCTCTAATTTTCCCTGTTTGTTGGAAGAAAAGGATAGACTGCAGGCAGGAATAATTATTTTGATTTAGATTTTATTCCTGTACCTCTGATTTTAATTTCTTGTTGAAAGGAAGGGATAGATTGTAGACAGACAAATTCTGGCCATCCCAGGAGCCTAGTCAGCTATAAATTGTAGACCAGATATTCCATTGCTTATTGGAAACCATCCAGTGTTGAGCTGTGTTTTACTGTGCAACTGTTTTGAAAGCAGTTAAACTCTAACCATCTCAAGAGGTCTAGTCAGCTATAAATGCACACAGACTGCATATAGGATACTCCAGAGTTCATCTGAAACCATCTAGTGTTGGTTTGTTATTTACTGTGGAACTGCCTGGTAAGAAAATATATTTTTTTATTTTTATATCATTATTTACCTCTAATTTTCACTGTTTCTTGAACACAAAGGACAGATTGCAGACCAGAAGACTTATCTGGTTTAAACTTTATTTTATCTCAATTTTTTGCTGTTTGTTGGGAGACACAGGTTGTAGATAGGCAAACTCTAGCCACCCCAAGAGGCCTTGTCAGCTATAAATTCACACAGACTGTAGATAGGACAATCCAGACCTTGTCTGAAATCATGCAGAGTTAGATTGTGATTGAATGTGCAACTGCTTAGTATAGATTTATTTTGATTTATATTTCATTTTTACTTCTGATTTTTACTGTTCTAAAGAGGTGCAACAACAAATGGAAGCTACTGAGAATGATATGATGTAAGGGACATCCAGCATTTTAGTGTGCCACAAGTGGTATGGTAGATCAGAGTAACAACTTTCTGAATTGCTTTCTCTTGTACAAGGTTAGCTCAGTGTACTTAATTTAATATTTACATGTATATTTTACATGCAATTTCTTCTGACAATTTGAATTAAATTACTGATTGTTTGTATTTCTTTGAATTCTGTAGTCATTTATTTTAATTACTTTTTTCTTTTAAAATTTTTTAATCATTTGCATTTGAAAATGGATTTCCTAATTAATTGAGTATGCCATTAATGATTTGCAAAAGCTCAAATATCTTTCTCGGTGTACAAAATTCTATATATACATAAAAGTAACAGTACCATTGGAGACCTGTTTTCCTCATATCAAAAATTGGATGATCTATTATTAGTAGTAAATCAGGTCTATTTCTGGTAAATTTAATTCCCCAGCACCCTATTATTTTCCTTCTTGTGTTTCTTGTAAGGAAAACTGTCAATTCCTATAGTTCATCAGGACTTAACTTTGGTGGTCTATAAACTCCAACAATTGTTATCTGTTCAAAGGTTTTCCATACTGTCACAGTTATACAATTTTACTGGTATAAGAAATAGACTTGTTCATAATCTAAAAAAATCAATAATTAAAATCAATAATGAAAATGAACATTTTTCAAGGCTTTTCTTTTAATTATGCCAAACTATCTCATCTAAAGCATTTAAACTTACAAAAAACTATTGCAATTCATATGTATTTCAGAATATATTAGGATAAAATTTTATAAATCATTAGCTCCTAAATGTTCTGCAGGGTGCAAGAGGCCTATAAGTAAAACAAGCAATAAAAATACAGCTAGCCGATAGATCCAGATGGAATTATATAGTTAATCCCAAGTTATCATAGTAGTCATTTATATACAAAAGTAAAACCACATGATCAATTCACAATTAAAAGTTAAGTCTTAATAATAACTTCCATTTAAGCCTAGAGCTATATGTGCTCAGACTCTAATAAACCACTTAAGTTCTTCCTTCTCAGTTATAGTAATTAAACCTCCTCCTCTAATTTATTCATAAAGTACTTGTAGAATCATAAATTTAAACTGATGTGCTCTACTAGTTTCACTTGTATGTTTATATAATGCATTAGTTTAGACATTCCTATTAATTTCTTGTATATAAACAAAATATCCCTTTAATCATACTATGCCTGAAGAAACTGTTTGCAAAAGGGTTGTACTAGCATAATAAAGTCTTTTAACTTTGATGGTCCTGGTTCCAGAGGATTTTCAGTTTACTTGCAAGATGCCTATCTTATATTGTTACTATTTTATAACTAGAACAGTTCATTGTTTTGTTTTGGTTTGAATTATTTATTTATTTATTTTTTGTTAACTGGATTGGTCTGACAGGGCTAAATTCCTTCAGCAGAGGCCCAGGGAGAAAAACTTCACTTTTTTTTTTACTTCCACCCTTCTGATGTTAGAAAATGGACCCTTACCTATATAAGGATTTGGTATAAGAAAATTATACAGTAAAATTTATTTTCAACTTAAGTTCATAGGCTCACAGATTTAGGTTATTCATCCAACAGGAAGTTTGGAAACCTAGCCCTGTATTCCCATGAAATTTTTAGCCCTTAAAATGTAAGATTGAATAACCCAGAGCCAAGCATAACATTTACATATCCATAAGGGGTAAGGGTGCTAAACTTGGGATGAATTTATGGTTTCCCATCTACTTGCCCCAATTGGTTGAATAGAATAAAGGAAGTACTTTGTTTTATGTGGAGAGGAAGATGATTCTAAGCAAATGGTATTTTCTCCAATACATAGATATCTCTGCAATGTGTTCTATTTTCTTTTATAGAAGAGATTAAGTTCTGTTGAATGGGTGTTTATGCAAACATTGCACTTGTGGATGTGCAACAGATCTCAGAAGATAGGGTCTGCTAACTGCCCATCAGTAGCCTGTACAATACCAGAAAGAGAGACAAAGCTTAGAGATGTTCAATGTAGTTGTTACGATTTCAACCCTTAATTTACTTGGTGAGAAAGCATTGTGGTCATTTGAGTTGTGCTAAGTTTTCAGACAGGTCCATACAAAAGGGGGAATTATACTCAATGATCAACCTAAAGTGTCCAATACAATGGAATGATGATATTCTTGGACAGTGATGCCATACCCTTACTAATAAGATGCACAATGAAAAAAGGCTTTCCTACAATAGTGGGTACATTGTGACTGAAGGACAGTTTTCTGTCCACACGCATTCTCACATCCCTAACTACCAGACCAATTTTCAAGGGTGTGTTGTTGATGTGATAGTTGCAAGGGATGTCATGTTTGCTAAAAAAGACTATTATACATTTTGTGGCATTTTGTTTTAGCCCATGGTTATGACACCAGGATGATCCATTTGGTCAGTGCTACACCAGCCATTTAACTGGGTAAGACTGTCTTGGAGGATCTTGATGGCCTCTGGAGAGTTTATGATGATACCAAGTTTACAGACATTTTTAAAAATTGTTCAGCCATAAACCCTTAAGTAACATTGACATCTGAGGACTTAATGCCAAAGAGGAGTGGCACAAGCACTGAACCCCAGGGTATAATAGTAGTGAGGGGTCTTTTGGAGGATGTAGAACCATGTACACTAATTTTCTTGGTTCCATTTTTATCCAATTTGCTATCCAGTGTGTTAAATATAGATTTACATTTAGATGGAAGAGTTTATTGACAAAAGACAAATGTGGGATAGTATTGAATACCTTTACAAGGTTTAATTTCCCCTCATCCATTGCTTCACTATACTTTTCAGAGAAGTTGACCAGGTTAAGCAGGCAGGATCTGGCCTTGATAAAATTGAACTGGCTTGGGTCAAGAGTTTATATGTTACCTATGTCTTTATTTATTAATTCCATAATAATCCTCTCCATAAACTTGCAGATGTGGCTGGTCAGAGTTATGGGTCCATAATTACCCAGCTGCATTGGAACCCCACATTTTTTGCAGGGGGTAGACTGTTGCTATGCTCTATTCATTCAGTACAAAGCCTGTTGGGAGGCAGATATTGAATAACCTCTGTAGGAGGACTGCTAGGTCCTGTTTCAGGCTGGCCAGTACATTCAGAGGTAATTACTAGGCTAATCAATTTAAAAAGCATGTTAAGCCTGGCCATGCTTCCCAGATATATTTGATAGGTGTTGATACCCTTCATTTTATTGGGGTACAGCTTCGGTAATGGTGATCAAGCATTTACAAGCTTCCTCTTGCTAATAGGAACATAGAAGTCAGACTAAGGGTAAATTTATGTTTAATTATCCACTGATTAAGTTCTGGTTGAATAAATGTAGACTGAAACTCTGCTTCACATGGATGGGAAGCCTGTTCTGAGAAGGGGTAGTCTGTGAGATACATGCCTATCCATCCAACATGTCTTATTGATGTTGTGGACGAGTTACAGTCCCTGGATTTGCTGTCTCTAACACTATTTGCTTTTCAAATATGCAGCAAGTTCATAAAAGCTGGATCAGAGAATGCTTTGAAAACTAGGAATAGAGCACCACTCAGCAGTCTGTGTAGGATGTGTTGTATACACCATGTATTCTTGGATGCTCCATTTATTTTATATATATGGTCAGGGACATATCAAAGGGAGCACTGTAGTCAATGATTCCTCTAATAAACATTGAGTAATGGAACAATGACATCTGTGGACCAAGATGTGATACTCTTGCTTATGCTTATAAGTTGCACAAAGCATAATGATTTCTTTGTGTGCATGTGTGTGCCTTCTGTGGAAGATTGGCAACTTGACACCGTAAAACTCCACTGCCAATCATGAGCAGACAACGTGATCCGCTGTGGCAACCCCTAACCGGGAAAAGCCAAAAGAAGAAGAAGAAGTAGACACATGATGACAAAGACCATATCACTGTCCACATGTGCTTGAACATGAGGTCAACTCTTAGGGAAGCATTATCAAAGCAGTAATTTCCAGGGCTGGTTTTCTTTCCAAAATATACGATTATGCATTTTTTTGCAATTGAATTTTAGACCATGACTCTGGCGCCAATTGTTACTCTGTGCAGGCCTTCTTAGAGGAAATTTGTGCCTTTGACTGTGCCTAGTTTGCATTCATCTGCGAACCTGGTCATCCAGAGGACGTTGATATTGGTGTTAACTTCAGAGAAGTAGATTCCAAAAAAAGTCCACCCTTGACACTGAGCTCTGGGGTCTCCACTAGTGAATGGCCTTTTTGCAGAGGTGTCAGTATCACTTGACAAACATTAAACCATTAGACATCAGGGATATTGGAGCAAGAAAATAATCTCACTAAAAGGTAATAAATATTCAGGCATTCACCTAAAACAAAACCTATCCCTCACTCATCAGTCTAAAACTGCTATTACGAAAGTCATTAATAACCTCAAATTTAAACACATATTCACTAGCCATCGCTGTACAGACTCACCGAACACTCCGAAGCCCAAGTCTCAATTCCACTGAAAATATAAAGTCCAACTCGATGTGAATGAAAAAATGCAAGTTTATTTTAAGCCGTTAAAACCATACGCTTTTCGTCGGCTAACAGTCCGACTTCTTCAGAAAGAACAAACAAGCAAAATGGAGATATGCGTAATATAACACAATTTCTTGTTGTATCATGTTACTGTATATTTTTCTTTTGGTGTATGTATTACAGTTTGAAACTATTTTTTGTGATGTTAGATTTGCTTCTTATATTCGAGACTTATTATGGTGTTATATTACCCATTATGTACATACAAATTCTTTGTAGTATACTTAGGGACCTCAAGGCTACAGGCTGTACATGCATCTAGCCAATGTAGGCATACCTAAATGTATAGCTTTTATTATTTTTGATCAAGTACTTACAGGAATGGAACACTATACAGTTTCCAGAGGTGGTGCGAGACCAGTATTTGAAATGCAGCAAGCAATACTGCCTGCTATCTACAGAAGGAAATAAAGGGGAAATTGTCATTACATGGAGAAACATGTTGCCTTCTTGTTTGATTTGTTTCTATACAGTTGTAATAGCAAAGTTTTATCACTTGTATACAGCTATGAGCTGGATTTTTGGTGTCTGTGGTGAAATTTTGGACATATCTTTAACCAAGGAGAATGTAATGGTTGAAAAATACATTTTGGAATCTTTCAGCTGTTTCATAATGAATTGCTACCCCCATTTGATTTTCTGTTACAATGATGGACTTACCAAGAGGTTCACTCCATGGGGCCCAGGGCAAAGTTTGAAGATGAGGCCCTCCTTCTAGGCCTATATCAAATCCCCTTATACAGATGTCTGATGGCCACAAGACCTCATGGAGCTGTGATGGTATAGATGTGCTGTAATGCATAGTATGGCCTATTTTTGAAAGGCAATTACTTGTTAACTGTTCAACTGTTCTTTTTTAACTGGCATCCAGAAGATTTATGCAGATATCCTTCAGTTTTGCATGTGTCCAATGGAGTTTTTCAAACATGTAGGCACATACAGGCCAGGTCTATCACAACCAAGTACCAAATTCAAAATTCAAGTGAAATAATTTGGCTGGAGACAATAAACTGATACAATGCAAGCTTTATGATAAAAAGAGTAAGCACTTTCATTCAAAACAGTGCTTCTTCAGATTAACAACTCTCAATAATCAGAAAGTCATTTCAAAAGACCTGACAAATAAATTATCAAATAGTAAACAGCATATAACTGACAACTCAATGAAACACATTTTTGGATTTCAGAATTGGTATTAAGAGGACCACAACATTTAATCCCTTTTCATCAAATGCTTATAACTCAGTAATCCACTTACATTCTGTACTTTGTCAAATTAATGATGTCTCCACCTCTTAAATCCAGTCATAATGTTTGTAATACTAAAACTTAAAATTGTGTTCTATTATTTAATCATTTATGTGATTAAGAAGCGCACTAGTCTACTTCCTACATTTGACACCATAAACATATTCCAAAATGCACTCCTTTAGTGTCTTGTTAGTTTTACCAACACAGAATGAAGAACATACAATGCACATATCAAAATAAACCACAATAGCTGTATTACAATTAGCCTTACATTTTAAATAATACACTTAGAAGTAGTTGGGTATTTGAAACTGAAGACATAAATGAGCTGGCCCCATATTCATTAGGTGGATCAGTATTACAATTAACATGAATCCTATAACTCAGAGACTGCCCATGCTCTGGTATAGACTTCCCATACATGTTAAGCAGAGCACCTCACTGAGCCTCTTCAAGCAAAATCTTGATGAGTGGATAGGTAATAGAAAGTTCACCCTGGGGATCACTCCAGTGGTTCCACTTGATAGAGGTACCAGGAACTAATGTCAGGCGGCATGATGCCAGGGCACTTCTATAGGCTAGGCTTGTAAAGGCCCCATGGCCATTAGCCTAGTACACTCCTATGACCCTATGAACCTATAACAAAGTTCACACTTCACAGATTTTTAAATCTTAAATGTAAAGGAAGGGGTCTTATCCACACTCTTTTTTAAGTCTTAATTAACTGTCAGAATATAGCAGTTTCTTCTTACAACTTCACAAATGTGATGCCTTGAATGTGTCTATGGAACTCACAGCTTCTTACTATGTTGCTTGACATCTTTCATTGCAACATCATCATCATTAATCCCCTTTTTTACCGTTTCTACATGTGATCGGGGTGTTGTGTTAAACGATGCCATCTTCCATTGCAACATACCCTTTAAAAAGACATATTGCATTAGTGAAATGCTCAGCTGAAATACTAATGCCTCATTTACTTCCTTGTTTAAATAACCTATTTTGTTAAAATCACCCTTCTTTTCAAGAACTGTACTTATGAACTTATCATTTGAGCTCTTCAGTCATGCTGTCCCAAGGAGCTGTCCTTTTAAGATATTCCTGTAAAAAATAGGATGTGCACTCTTATGATGTACATAAGGATTCTTCCTATACTCTTTTTAAAAAAAGCTTGGTATCTGACTACTAACTTGCTCTTGTAAATAAACGTCTGACTTTTAGACTTTGGATTCTGTGTGATTTGATTTGCTGCAGGTTCTCTCTTTTTTTTTGGTATTCATCTGTCCCAGCTCATCCTGATATATTGTTACATCTAAAAATCGATAGCTCGTTCAGAATAATGTGCAGTAAACATCAATCTCCCATGTAAACATGGAAAAACATCATCTTCTCACTAATTCATACCAAGACATGAAAGATATTATCTGCAGAATGCCCAGACAATTGTATGTTTTTTTTTTTTTTACTAAAACCATGATTTGAAAACACGTGTAGCTTTTCCCACATAGGTAAAACTATAGTGGCATAGCTATTGGCACACTGTTACAAAAGTGCATGCAGTATTTTCCCATGCTGCATAACATTCACATAATCCACTGACAAAATGTTTGTATCTTTTAAAACTGAAGGTATAACATCTAAAAAAGGGTATAGCTGTTTTCTGTCAAAAGTAGACAGGGTCTCAATCAGCCATACTCATACAGATAGATTTTGCCTCATGGGTATAGTTCAATGGGAGTCTTGTATCTCAGGTGAACCATATATAATAGATATGATGGGGTGCTTACCATGAAAATGCTGAAATAAATCAACATTTATCAGTCCACACGTGCAAAACAAACAAAAACGTTTTATCTTTAGACATTCATGTTTCTTCCCATTATTTATTAGTGAGGCCCTAAATATTTTCATCATGTATTAAGTCACGTATTTGACTAAAGTAAAGTTATTTACTCATTATCATGATCACCTCTCACTTATCAGCTGCTCTATAATTTTGAGGTTTTTCTTATTTTTAAGTTCATGTAAAACTTTATTTTTTATCTAACTTAGGGTTCAAACCAACATTTTCATAAACATCTCTCTCAGGCACTCATATAAAAGTCTCCATGACTGGATTATTAATGGGAGTAAACATATTAATTTTTTAAAGGATTAGATGCTGTGTTCTCAGTACCAAGATACATTTTAACATAGTATTCCTGGCAAGTAACTTGATATAATTCAGTACATCAACTACATCTGCAACAGAAGCTGGTATGAAGGAGAAACATTTGGTTGATACACAGAAGGAGTCCCAGCTAAGAATTAAACTAATGAACCAAGTATTGTCAGATGACAATGCTACATGACGTGCTGCTGTGGCAATGAATAGCTGCTTTCACATATCCTGCCTTGACCACCAAAAGTAATAGACACTTGTTTTGTATAATGTTACTATCTGACTGTGGTGGAATGTATTAGAAATTATGGACAACTTGTTGCTCCTAGATGCACTGCAACACCCCTTCCTAGCACACACACACACACACACACACACACACACAAACATAAGCCATAGCAATTATAATTTTGCATTGATTTCAGCAAATGTGATACATTGCATTTCACTGCTTCTGCAAAGGCTGATTATTGATTGTTTAATTGTGATAAAAAACAGAATGGATAAGTCACCTTTATCCACAGAGGATCAACATACATATCAATTACAGCCACTTTGTAATCAGTGTATATCTTAGACGTCCATTAAAATGGGCACGGTAAAATATTCTGATTTGTTTCACACAAATGGAAAGTAGTCCTGCAAACCTGGATTAAAGATGGTTTAACCTGATCAAATGACAGCAGGGTCAGTTATTTTAATCCATAGAAAGCCCCATTCCCAGCATTTAGAGTCACTTTCTTGACAGTGTATTTCTCAGATGTCTAATTATTATAAAATCAAAAATGGCAAAAATAATTTATTTGAAGTCTGTTTCACAAAAGTAACCACAGTAAAGTATTTTGTAATTCACACAAATACAAACTACTCCTACAAATCCAGATTAATGACCTTTAATTTGAGCAAATAACTGTATAGTCATTTCATCCATAGGCAGCCCCTTAGTAGCCCCTTTGTAGATTGTGTGCACCCAGGGTGTCGATATATTAATAATATGTACAGAAATTAATTTCAACTTTGTTTCATACAAATGCACAGCAGTCACAATAAAGTATTCTAACTTTCTTCCACACTAGTCTTACAAAGCCAGATTAATGAGTACTTACTGAATAACTTCAAGTTATAGCAGAGTAAATTGCACAGATTGTCCCTGTACCCAGCAGTTATAGCCACTTTGTTGATGATGTACACATCAGAAGTATATAATAAAATAAAAAAACAGTAATTTATATTAACTCTCTTTCACACAAGCACATGGTTGTCCTGTCAAGCCTAGCACAGCTTAGAAATGCACCTACTTTAATCTCTGAAGGCAATAAGGCAGCCAATATGTATCCCAACAAACCATACCAGAGCTCATAACCTTGATATCAGGGCTACTATTCAAACCTCAGAAATACTCATACAGATGTTTTTCAAACAGCCATGTGCTCAAGTAGCCAGAAAAAAAATATTTAGTGTAATCAGGTTTCAAAAAAGTTCCACCTACTCAATTTGGGGTCTATGTTATAACAGCAAATGAGCAAAAGATCGAACGCTGTTATATTGACCACAAAAGAACAAAAACAAAAAAGAGCGAACAGCCAGAACAGCAAAAAAAAAAACCCACTCTAAACACTATTTTAAGTGGGGGGTTCGACCACCACACCCCCCCATCCCCCCAACTTAAATATACAAACTCCGGGCTCGCACTACAGTGCCAAAAATGGCAAAGTGATGGAAGCAGCCAAGCAACTTCTTTCCCAGGGAAAGAATTTGCTTAAAAGCCGCTTTGTCATTTTGCGTTTTCGACATTTACAGTTCAACAAAGATGCATTCGACATAATACATCTTCCTTCTTCTGACAGGAAACCCTCACTTTGTGCTTTACTAAGAATAGCAAGGTTTGTCCACTAATACTTAACTTCTTTTCTGTTAACTGGGGGCCTTGCAAAGTTCTTAAGCCCCCAGCTCTTTTGATGCTCTTTCAAAAAGAAGATAGATTATCTGAGTGTTCCGATTTCAGGTTATTTTTGTCTGCTAAATTGCATAATAGTTTTGTATCTGATTTACTAATTTTCTAGACTTTTCCTATACCATGATGATAGTTATAACACACTGAACCAAGGCAAGTTTTTATTTTTAATTATGACCTGCCATATTAGTTGTGTGTTGATAATGAAATGTTAGTAAAAAAAGATTTCTTGGGAGCAAATTGATTTTTGGAATATTGTTTAATAAAGGGCCAGTTAATGTTTAGCAAATGTTGACCAATATAATCAATACATAAGTCTTTTACATTTCTTACAGTAATCAAAACTGTAAAGGAGGCTGGACCTTTATATTTCAGGATATGTAGGAAGGTTCATGGTTGCTCAGATGTTTGGGGAATGTGCCACAAGTATTTAAGTTGTCACGACTTCTTGATAAGATCTAGCTTAATGCACATTTGCTAAAAAATTATTTTGTCAACCCTGATAGTTTGTTGAATAATCTAGTTGAAACCAAGAGTGATACATTCACTTAGAGGTTCTAGCCCACTATCTTGGTTTGAATCTATATTAAAATCTTCTAGAATCAAAAGTTTTCCTATTGTGCTGCCATAATAAAAACATGCTTTTACCCCATCCATAAAAATTTATATTTGGTAGAAGTTTTTTTTTTTCATGGTTACCACCATTTTGCATCAAGCTTTTATTATAAATTGTATAGACATGAACATGTCTTTTGTATCTAACAGAGCATACAGATTAGCAGTTGATACAGAGACACATAGCGTTTAGGTGAACAATCTACATATGATATAGGATAGCTGGAGTCAACAGATGACTGATTATCCTAAGTAGGGGGATAGTCCAGCATTTGGTTTCAAATATCTATAACACAGGGATGTTAGATAAAGCCAATGATAGCACTTTACAAGTATTCTTCTTGATAGTGAACTGTGAAATAGGAAATTGCCTAAATGCTTTTTTTTGCACATGAATGAGTACTGGTCCATGATATAACTGTACTTCATTATAGTTATTAATGTTAACAAAAAGTTATTAAGAGTGAGAAATGGGACATATACATATAGCAATATGCATATTTTTGGGCACTGTCAACAAAGAAAAAACTAGTTTGTTTTTGCTGCAAAACAGGTGAAGTTACTACGATTGAGAAAAAAAATCTAAGCAGCCTATGTTGCCTTTTCAATGTCCTTTATAATTATTATTAACTAACTATAAGCAATGTGATACTAAACATATTGCCTACTGGATAGTCAGTCTGACTGTACGATGGTAAGCATAAATATCTATTCATTAAATATGTACAAAAGGCTGCAGACATTTGGTTGCTAGTGGCTGGGATGAATCCTCATTACAATGGTGCATTACTGTGGCACCACACTTTGTGTGCTACTGTGGCAGCAACTTTTGAAGTCTAGACTTGAGATCTGGGGCCCAGTTGAACAGACCAGAGTTAGGCAGTTCATGCATTGTGTAATTGTTGATCAGCTGACCTGATTGGGAGGCGATGAAAAAGAGAGGCCAGACAAAGTGGGCCAGGATGATTGCACGTCAGTACTCACCGCTAATAACTATGCTTATGAGTCAGTGTGTAAAACTTACATCTAAGGGTAGTTAGTCACAGGTTCCTTACTTATACTGTTTTACATGTTTTTCTTACTAGATGGTTGTGGTAAAATGTGCGACTCTTGTACTTTTAGAAATGAGCAATATATTAAAACCCATAGAAAAGGAGTTATTGTAGTATATCATCTAGGACTGAAGTTTCTAATAAGGTAGAGTGCAATGGTGAAGGCTGAAATCTCAACTAGGGTGTTGTCAGCCCATTTCATGGACACAGCTGTGAAAATAACTGCTGGACTGCATTTGATTAAAAAGTGAGCCACTTGTTAGGTGCATACTGATTTCTGTGTAACATAGCTTAAAAACCTACATATGTACATCAAATGCACATATGCTATGAATTAAACATGCGTATAAGTACAAAACTTTGTTCTTTAAGCAACACACAAACAGAAGACACCCTTTATGTTCAAATGCAGTGGATTCCAGATAAGTTACAAACTAGCAGAAGTTATAGAGTATAATAAAGAAGAAAGTGGCACATTATTTAATGTGTGCATCATGCAATCATCATCATCATAACTATTATTATATAATTGTGTTGAAGAGATATATTGTTTGATATACATGAAAAATGATCAAATATTTTGAAATGAAAATTGTCCATACTAAAGGTATCACTGTCATAAAAGTAAAAAGAAAAAAGAAAAAAAACATTGTTTATATTTACAATAACAGGATAGAGGCTGTAGTCCTGTAAACTAAACATAGTTTATGTATCCAAAAGAAAATCAGAAACCATAGCTAAATGTAAAACAATTCTAAAAGATGATTTGATTGCATTAATAGTAACAGATACACATTATAGTTTTACAGAATAAATTTGTTGGGAATTTGCAGTAGAAAAAAAAGTGGATATGTCTCTTTCCTGTAACCCTCTTTAGCACAAAACAAAAAAACTCAGGAAAGGATTGATTGCTCAGGTTGTCCTGTTTAAAACAAATGCTTTTGACTTTATTTAGTAAAAGACTTATTCAGACATGGCAAATAAGACACATGCACAAACTTAACCTATCAAAACATCTCATAATATATGACATCACAACTCAGATGGTCTCATGTTGTAAAAGATTTTTAATATTTACAGTGTCATTGTGTCCTGGAGTATAATTCACCTTAATTTGTGATTGCCATAAAAATTTCTTGACTTCTAATAAAGTGTCAGTATCTCTTCCATGGATACTTTTATTTACACAATCCAGTGCAAGAAATTAACTTTCTGAAAAAGTTTATCTCACAATTTCAACTACCTATATATTAATCCCAAATCAATTGTCTCTATGGAATTCAAGCATTTGATTGAAAATACACAATACTGAATCACAAAATGTTGAAACCACAAAATATTGAGAATGGGCATTTGCCCTTTCTGCACTGTTGTGCGATTTTGAGATTGGTATGTATAATTAGCGGGAGGGGGGGATGGATCCTTTCCTCTACATTAAATAGGTTTTCAATATTTTGAGTTGTCAACATTTTTTATTCAATATTTTGTGTTTTTGATAAAATTAATGCATTCCATCTCTACAAATGGAAGTTTATCAGTTAGAACAGAGGACTAAAGCTGTCACTTCTATTGAGCTTCTTCCAGTACAGGGTTTAAATCTTCCACCTTAAGTTTCCTGCAATGTGACCTTAAGCAAGTCACTGAATAAGACAGTACTCTGGGGCAGACAGTACTCTGGGGCAACTGGGACTTTGGGCAAGGCTCCATAAAGATGTACTGGACTGCATGCCTAGTAAATACCTATGAAACAATCCCACATACAATACCGCTAACCAGAGACAACTAACTGTCACTCTTTCCGTGCTCATCCTGGTAAGAGGCACATCTGTATGAGCCATGATTAAGGACAAATTATTATCCTAAGGATAAAACATCAAATGGGGATATCCCAGGGTGACTATCACTGTTGCTCTTTTGTCTTTGCCTTAATTCATTAAGTTATTTACTTAACAGATTAGGTCATGGTTACAATTTGTTTTTTAGAAAGCAATAAACACTTCTCATCTTCTTTTTGTGGATGATTTAAAACTGTAGAGTTCTTCAGAAAGGACATGAAAGCAAAACTGGAAGTGGTCAAAATTTTCTCAGATGATGTAAGAATGTCACCTGATCTTGATAAATGTGCAAAAGTAACATTTAAAGCAGGAAAGTTGCAGCACAAGGAAAATATCAGTCTGGGACTTGAATGTGAAATAAAGAAACTTGAGCAGGAGGGAGTGTATAAATATTTGAGAACTGATGAAGGATCAACAAAAAAATTAACAAATACAAACTAAACTCAGTAAGGAATATATTAGAAAACTAAAATTCATACTGAAAACATCCATGATGTCTAGGAACATCCAAGCTATAAACCAATTTGTTCCTGCTCTTACTTACAGTTTTGGGGTGATCTACTGGCCCCAAAATGTATTGGATCAGTTGGACAGGAAAACTAGAAAAATGATTCATGCTTATCAAATGATATATAAAAATCAGTGTATACCAAGATTGTATATTCCTCATTCCAAAGGAGGTATGGACTTCCTTGAAACTGAACACATGTATAGATCAATTCAAAACATAGATGCGAGAAAACCAGATATAACAGTGCATGAAAAGAAAAAAAGTAGCATTGGTCACTGAAATTGCTACACCCATTGATTATAGTGTCTTATGTACAGAGAAACCCAAAAGTCATAAAATACCAGGATTTGCAGGCAGAAACACAGGCAATGTGGAAGAAGGATACCCAGGCAGTTACAATATATGTAGGCGCAATGTATCTCATAAAAAAAAAGAATTACAGTCTTAATTAGATATGCCACCAATACATGTAACTGCATATGAATTGCAGAAGGAGTCAATTCTGGGCATGTTGTGGGTGCTGTGAAGGGCACTTTCAGCTAACATCAAAGATTAAAACAATACTAATTTCATGAACATTAATCATATGTTGACTTAGGAATGGGATCCATTCCCATCATGGTATTAGAAACCCAGAAGACTTGGAGAAATTAAACCAAAGTATCCATATGTGTTGGCCACACACCTCAAAATATTCTTTACACATCCTAGCTGCTTGTATAAAATCAGTTACAGGTAGATACTTTCTATATCAAATGTACTATATAAACCTGTCCTTTACCAATTTTTATACTACCCATTCTATAAACCCTGTATTTTACTATAACTCATGAATGTAAATATTATCTAATCTGTGTAATTGTACTGAAAACAATATTTTTCATAAAAATGAAATGATTAATCAAAATATAATGTAATGGAGCTTTTCTTCCTGGGCATCTGCTAAAAGCCGTTTACACCCAGTCTGACTTTTCCAGTCAGCAAAGATAATACATAAATAAAATAAATAAACAAAATTTTTGCATATATCACCTTTTTTCAAGGACTGATTTTACCTTTTTAATGTATTTATTACAAAATTTATGACTGTAATTTTTTTTTCATCCCTCCAGCCTCCACTGTTGTTGCTATGAAACATACACAGTATTTGCAAATATTATTTCATAATTAACTTAACATGGGGCAGGATTCACGATGGCTTGCATGGAGTCTAAGAGTAGTGTAAGACTCCATGCAGCCATTGCTATCCAGGAACAGCCTGTATTTGCGTGTAATAGAGCACCTAAAATGGCTCTTATACGGACAGGGCGTGGATATGCTAATTACCTTACTTGCAGCCGAAAGGCAAACAAATGAGATAATTTTGTGATCCAGGAAGCAGAAACCTGCCCGTGTAAGAGCTGTGTTTTCTGCAGAAATGTACTCAGTTGACAACTGAGTACCATTCTGCAAATAACACAATGGAGCCTTGTCAGCTCCAAATAAAGGTTGCATATGTTCCAGGCAGCATGCCAATGGCTAAATATGTGGCCACTGGCAACGTACCTCGATGCAAAAATAAAATAAAAATGCAAAAGGGCTGCGCTAAAAAAAAACAGAAAAATAAAAATTTTAAACCCAAAGCATGAATTTACAATGTAAGAGAATAGCAGGCTGAAAACAACATGGCCACTGAGTAGGGGTTGCTAAGGGGGGAAGCTGAGTGTAAGACATGTAACTAAGCATTAGTAGGCAATCCTTTGTAAATGAGTGGTAGGATAGTGAATTGCACTGTCACATAGCAAATGAGCACATTCCGTGCAGTGTAGGAGTAGGATAAGGGGGAGTAACAGAGTAGGAGATAGGTGACATCACAGGGGGGAATGTATGAAAGAAATTAAGCTCATTGGAGCACAGTGGCATGTGAAAGATGTCAGTCACACATCATGGAAAGAGGAGTGTCAACAAGTAGGCATGGGAAAGCCAAGAAATGGAAGGTGTACACTATGGATAACACCAAAGTTTCTTGCTGGGCGTGCATGCGTGTGTATACATGCTGGTAGGCATGAGTAAGATAGAGTGCGCGCATGTAAGCGTGAGTGCGCGCGTTTAAGGCAGAGTAAGCATGTAGGAGCCTGTTTAAACACCTGTAAACTTGTTTGTGCTGGTGTGCGTGCATTTTAACCCGAATAAGCAGATTCTAGTCCATCTAAGCATGCGTGCGTGCGTGTTAGCTGTGTTTTCGCTTGTATGCGCGTCACTACCCCCTGAGGAAACAGAAGGTAAAAAGGAAGCAAGAGAAATAGTAGGAAACTAGCAGGGAGTACTGGCAGAGCTAGCAGGTGAAAACAATCAGAAGCAGGCAATTACACAGGCAGAACAGTAGCCCAGCCCAGCACTTAAAACTCTGCAAACAACAGTGCAGTATGCTTCTCTCAAGAGACACTGCAACAGAGGAGTAAGCTATTAGAAGTGAAAACTGAAAAAGCTTCACTCAGACCAAAAATGCTAGGGGCTGTCATAGCTGTTATAAGGAGACATATGCAACTTGCTGAGGGTGGTGACTATGCAAATGCTGCCGGACAACCCACAGTGAGGAGACGGAGAAGAGTGTACAGCCACAGGGTCACCTACCAGGGGTTACATGAGCTGGAGATAGTGGAGCACTATAGAGTGGACAGAGACCTCCTACAGCAAATTGTTGAGCTGTGCAGGCCACACCTCACACACAGAACCAACAGAGGGGAACCCATCCCAGTGGAAACCAAGGTATGTGTTGGCCTAAGAATACTAGCAACAGGTACCTTCCAGAGACCAACTGGTGATATGATGGGGATATCACAGGCATCAGCATCCAGGGTACTGCACCAGTTCCTGGATGCCATGTCAGCACATGTCGGTGATCATGTATATTTCCCCAATTCCCGTGAGGTATTGGCCAGCAATATGCGTCTCTTCCAGCAAATAGCGGAATACCCTGAGGTAGTGGGTGCAATAGACTGCACGAATATATGCATCAAAGCACCAGCTGGTAAGCGGGGTAGGGCCTACATTAACCGCAAGGGTTACCCCTCCATCAACTGCCAGGTCATGTGTGATGTCCAGGGCATAATAATGAATGTGTGTGCTGGCTGCCCTGGAAGCTACCATGATTCCCATATCTGGCATTTGACGCAGCTGTACCAGACATTTGCCAATGGGGACATCCCACATGGTCACTTAGTGGGGGATGCTGGCTACACACTGGAGCCGTGGCTGATGACACCCATCAGAAATGCACACATACCTGAACAAGAACGCCATAATGAGGCACACGCACAAACACAAAATGTAATCGAGCGTGTGTTTGGGCTGCTCAAGTCATGGTTCCGGTGCCTGGACACATCTGGTGGAGCCTTGCAGTACTCACCAACTACATGTACCCAAATTGTCATGGTATGTGCTATGCTACATAATATGATTCTGCGAAAACAGCTGCAGCAGGACCAGCATAGGGCTGGGCCAAACAACCCCCCACCATTGCCAAGCCAATCACAGGCAGAGCATGACTCGGAGGAGGAACAGCCTGAGCCTGCCCCAGTAGGCAGAAGGAGGCGTTCCCAGTATGCCTTGGCCTTGGCAAAGAGGCAACACATAGCACATACACTGGCTCAGTAGGAACCCTGGAAATGATACCTCTCTCTGACTCACACATATAGTAAAAAGGATGCCTAAGTTGACACAACCTACTTTCAAACATGTACAGGGAGTGTAGTATGTGCATCCAACATAGACAGCCCTGCAGCACCACCTGAGGCATGATTGCCATGTGTTAAGCAATGTAACACCATGTAGTATATGCAAACCTGATGACCCTGACTAACATTCTACCCTCACCAAGCATGATGCCACAATATGAAGGCAAGATGATCAATTACAATAATTGGCTTAAGTATTGCTGTTAGTCAAAGGGGATCCAATGCGTGTCAGCCTAGGATGACATGCTGAGCAAGACACGATGCTCCACCTGCTAGGGATGGCTTGCACCTATCACTCCTGGCCTTTTGGATACTGGCAAAGGCTGTTGTCACCCCCCCCCCGTGCCTTGAATAGGTAAGGCTCAAAACACAAACCCACCTCCATAGGTATCACAAGGGATAAGAACCTAGACGTAATGCTACCCAATGCCAGAAGTCTAAACTGCAAGATGCATGCAGTCCAAACTCTCCTCAGCATGGAGAATGTTGATATCTGTTCTGTAACAGAAACCTGAGTCAAAGCTCACAAGAGCACCCTAACACTACCTGGTTACACCTCATACCATGCTTTACAGCCCCAAACATGGAACAAATTACAAAAGGAGGGTGACTATCAATAATTGTCAAGGATAACCACACCCCCAGGTTGGAACCACAGCAAGAAGCAGCATGGACTATCCATGGGCAAGTAACAGTGGCAAAAGCTGCCTCCCAGTTTGTAGCCTGCTACAGACCACGCTCCTAATGCCAGGAACCGCACTTGGCCTACTTCAGAACACATGAAAATATCAAGGTCTCTCCGAACAACATTATATTGGGTGACTGAAAATACTCAAACATAGACTGGGAGCATTATTCCAGCTCCAGCACCCTAGGCCAAAGGTTCCTAGAATTCATAAACCAAAATGCTCAGGAACAACTTACCACTCCCACAAGAGGGGTAAGCATACTGGATGTGATAATCAGCAACATGGGTACTCTATGCCCAGATGAGAAGTGTATCCCTCACTGGTAAGATCAGACCATAGAGTAATCTCACTGGATATTCACATCCTGACCGCAGTCATTGGGCAGAAAACCACAGTGAAAAACATGTGTAAAGCAAATGTTGCACTCCTCCAAACTGATGTGGAATCCATTAAAGGCCTTGTGCCTGTGGAAAATATGGGCCAGACGTCAGAACCCTTTATAAATGCATTCTATGAACACTTTCAGGAATGCAAGGATTATGCAATCCTAAATAAAGCCAAGACCCAATTCCATACACACAGGCATCTGGCCTGGTGGACCCCAGCCATTACCAAACCAGGCAAGAGAAGGAGGAAGCTACTACATGATAGAGCAAAACCCAAAAAGGGAAGTAATCTCTAATCAGTATTATGGCAAAAAACTATGGCCACACATAAAATCCTCTAAGGCCAGCTACAACATGTTGAATCTGGGAATCTTGAGGCAATGTTACACCTGCCCCATGTACACAGACAACCCCCTCCTCCCCCCAACAAATACAAATATATGTGAGAGATGCAACTATTTATCCAAACTGGAGGCCGAGCTCTCTCAACTCAGTACTGGCAAAACCAGTCAGGAGGAGAAGGTAACCACACACACCACAAACCCAGTCTCACATAGACCTATCACAACTGCAAACCAAAGACATGAACACTCAAAAACATTCCCGGAGGCTCTAATTAAAAATCTACCAAATCAACAGAGGCCTCCAAAGCAGACACCCAAGCAACCACTACCTCAAAACATAGCACATGCAACGCATAGTTCACAAAGTCAGTGTGCCAAACAGTCACAGCCCTTAAGGGCAAACAACATACCTGATACACTTGTAATAGGTGACTCCATAGTCAGACACACTGATATTCTGCTCACCAGACTGAACAAGGAAAAGGTTACAGTAAGCTGCCTGCTGGGTGCTAGAATCCGCCAGATAACACAAGCACTCAGGTCACTCCAAAGCACGTACAAATATGACTCAGACATTGTCCATGCTGGTGTGAATGACCTGAGATATACCTCCCTGGACTACATGAAAAGAGACATAGAGGAGCTCTCTGATTATGTAGCCCAGGCTGGTATGACCCTGACCCTGAGCAGCATCTTACCCTCACCAAGAATGATGCCACAGTACAAACACAGAATGATCAGCTTTAACAATTGGCTCAATTACTGGTGTCATTCCAAGGGGATCCAATGTCTGTCTGCTTGGGATGACATGCTTGACAAGCCACGCTGCTTTGCCAGGGATGTCTTGCATCTGTCACCCCTGGGCTTATGGATATTGGCCAAGGCTCTTGCCACCTCCATAGTGCCTTTTTTAGGCAAGGCTCAAAAGACAAACCCACCTCCCTAGAAAACATAAGTGGAAAAAAAATAAGGGTAATGCTGCTCAACGCCAGAAGTCTAAAGTTCAAGATGCACGCTCTCGAGGCCCTCCTCAGTATGGAGAACATCGATGTCTGTGCAGTGACGGAAACCTGCTTCAAGGCTCCTGAGAGCACCCCAGCACTACCAGGTTATACCTCATATAATGCTTTTCGGCCCCAAAACCTGGACCAAACCACAAAAGGAGGGGGAGTATCCATATTCATCAAAGATACCCACACCTCCAGGTTACTGACAATGCACGAAGCATCGGAGACCATCCATGTGCAACTAACTGTAGGCAAAACTGCTGTACAGTTTGTAGCATGCTACAGACCACCCTCTCAAACCCAGGAACCCCACTCAGCCTTCCTGAAGACACTGGCGAGTATGAATGTCTCTCCAAATGCCAAACAAGGTACCCACAAATTACCACATAGGTGGTAATCCATTACGTACAGAAGAAGTAATCAGGAACCTTGGGACACACGTGGACAGTAACCTCTCATTTGACACTCACATTGCCAAGGTGGCTAGGAAGACCTTCTATACTGGCCACCTTATCATGAAAGGATTCACATCTACATCAAGAGAGGTCATTGTGCCCCTATACTCTTCTCTTATCACGCCCATAATTGAGTACAATGCCCCATTTGGGATGTACCTTACCCGACACCTGCAGCAGTTAGAAAGACCCCAAAAGTACCTCACCAAGAGGATAAAGGGTCTCAAACATTTGTCATTTGCAACCTGGCTGAAGAAACCCCAGCTGTATTCAGTCGCATACTGCCTACTCAGAGGCGATGTATGCCCGACGTACAAGGCCATGTCCAATCCAGAATTAATGGACATGCTCCACCTCAGAAAATCCAAATCCATCAGAGTTGTGAGAGCGAGAGATTTGAACCTCAACACATAAATAAATAGGATGTGCTGGAGGGACAGATTCATAACTCAGAGGCTCCCTACACTCTGGAACAGAATCCCAGTCCATGTTAGGCAGAGCCTCTCACTGACTCTCTTCAAGAGAAATCTTGACGAGTGGATGGGAGATTGTAGATTTACACCGGGGGTCATCTCTGTGTCACTTCTAGACAGAGGCACAGTAAAGTAAACCCTAAATGGGCATAATATTCACATTGCAAGGGGTGGCGAAAGCCACACACACTCTGGCTAGGCTTATAAATGCCCTAGGGCAGATAGCCTAGTATGAACCTATGAACCTATGAAGATATAAATTGTACAGGACACTAAGGATAATCACAAGGCTTTCTTAACTGATGGTAGGAACCTTGGTGGGAATTCACAGATATGCTCTGAATTACTCAAATATTACAAACAATACACCAAACCCACACACATTGTCATCATCCAACCTGACAGGTTCAGTGCAAACTCCCCCCCCCCCACCAAAATGCTAAATATCTATCCCAGCAGAGTGTTGGCCCCCTGACATTGCAGATGCTGAGGTAACAGCCAGCATCTTCAAAGCGAAACACACAGCATCAATGGTAAGAGATGGTGTCCTGGGCTGTGTCCAACATGAACTCCAAGAAGAATGGAACACCAAATAACACTACTGCTCAATCTCAGCCTTACCACAGGATATGTACCCAAAGAGCAGTGTACAGCAACAGTGGTCCCTCTCCACAAAGGTGGTGCCTGAATGGATACTGCAAACTATCACCCCAGAATCCTGACAAGCTTGGTCTGCAAAGCTATGGAAAGGATCATCATGGACCTCAGAAATAAAGATATTGGGGACCTACAGACACTGGACCCTACCCAGTGTGGTTTTCTTAAGGGCAGATCCTGCCCCTTAAACATGTTTGACTCATTTGAAACAGTCACCAAGGCCATTGAGGAGGGGAATGTGGTCCACACAGCCTATCTGGACCATGCAAAAGCCTTCCATACAATACTCCACTTGTTCATTATAGATAAGCTCACCAGCTTAAATATAAACCCCCATGTCAGTAGATGGGTTGCAAACCAGCTCAAGGACAGAACTGACATGGTCAGAAATGCTGCACCCATGTCAGACTACAAACCAGCTACAACTGGCATCCCACAAGGCTCGGTCCTGGGACCTCCCTTGTTTGGTATATATTTCCCATAGGTACAGGCCAACATGGAAGGACTGTGTCTGAACAAGTTTGCAGATGACTACAAACTGGGCACCATATCTGACCCTCCAGCTGGCACAAGCATCCTACAAAAGGGCCACATAGAAACAGAAAACTGGTGCCAGAGCCATGTCATCAAGCTAAATGCAGAAAAGTGTATAGTCATCCCCTTTGGAAAAACAGTAAGTGCCCACCAATTACCACATAGGTGTTAACCCATCAAGTACTTTAGAAGTAATAAGAGACCTGGGGACACAAGTTGATAGATATCTTGCATTTGACAACCATGTGGCCATAGTGGTTACAGAAACATACCATATACCCACCTAATCATGAAGGTATTCACATCTAGATCAGGGGAGGTCATCGTGCCTCTTCAGTCATCCTTCATCAGCCTCACAACTGAGTACAATGGCCCTTGTGGGATGTACCTTAGCAGACACCTCCAGCAACTGGAATGACCCCAAAAGTACCTCACCAGGAGGATGAAAGAGCTCTAACAGGTGCCATGTGTTGCCTGATTAAACAAACTGCAGCTCCACACAGCGCCATACTGCCTGCCCAGAGGCAATCTGTGCCTGATGTATAAAGCCATGTCCAAGCTGGAATCAATGAACAGGCTGCACCTTGTAAAATCTGCATGCCAGTGAGCTATGCACATGAGAGACCTGAACCCCAGCACTGATATAAATAGGACATGCTGTAGTGATTGATCCATAACCCAGAAGCTCCCACCACTCTTGAGTAAACTCCCAGTACAGGTTAGCCAGAGAGTCCCTCATTGACTCCTTTCAAGAGGAATCTTGATGAGTGGATGGGAGATGGTAGGTTTACCTTGGGTATCACTGTTATGTCATGGGTAGACAGAGGCACAGTATACTAACCTTGAAATATGTCATGGCAAACTCCAGTTACAATGTGTGTTGAAGGACAAACACACTCTCTGACTAGCATTAGAAATAGCCCAGGGCACATAGCTAGTGTTTGTCAATGTCCACCCAAGTTGCGGAATACACTACCAATGTTGGACAAGCCTGGTTTAAGTAGTCCATATCTGAACAAAATGCAACATGGTCATATTTGCACAACTGGCCCTTAACCAGTCTGGTGTGCTCACTATGAATATTTAAAGCAGTGATAGGACTGAAACCCAGGATACTGTCCACCACAGTGAAAGTACTGAACCAGTACACTATACGATATTACAGTGTTTGATCAGTATGAAAGGATGTTGACAACTGTATGCAAACTATCTGATGGAAACCCTGCAGGCACAGCATAATCCCTGTTGGGTTCAGACACAAAGCAGTTGGGCAGTAAGAACACAACATGACTTCCAACACACAACTATAAATGTGAAATATTGTTCACACACAACCACAAATGTGGTGGACCTCAGATCTCAACATATGGAAAGCTCACACTGGGCATGCTCGCACACTTTGATAAATGAGACATATGTCAGTCAACAAGCCATGGAAAGCCTGAACTGGGCATGCTCACACACTTAGGCCATGTCTCAGTTTAGCAGTTGGCCACACATATCTGGCATTTGTATATGTTAAGCCTGGAAACCCCCACAATACAGCAATCTGCCCAGTACACACAGTTAAATGACAACAGAGACATAAGTAAAATAGTGGATCCCTCTCATATTCAAACATCTTCCACAGATACACAAGTTGTTCATAGAAACAGGGAAAGCTATGGCAATTTACACCTGCAAACAGTTTATCAGCAACAAATATTGTGCATCTGAAAATTAATCATATGGGTGTAGAGGTCAATACTAGGTTGTTTGCCCTAGGGAATACATAAGCTTAGCCAGAGTGTATTTGGCGTCTGCCTCCCAAGTACAGTAGGCTACTGTGCCTCTGTAAAGTAGGTCAAAGAAGGCACCATTTAAGGCTAGTGTGCTGTGCCTCCATCAAGCAGGGACACAGTGGAGATCCCAGGGGTTGAATTTGCAATGTCACATCCATGTGGCTGGAGTTTGCTGGAAGAGGGTTGGTGAGGGGTTATAACAGTAATTGAGCATCAATTACAGACTGAGGGGAGCCTTATCTGCAGTGTCTGGACAATTTCACTGTCAACACTTGATGATTTTGAGGGATTGAAGTGTCTTGCCAATACTGTTCAGAGATGTCCTCCCTCTGTGGGATATTGCTCTGTAATGTATTAGCTCCCTCCTTCTGTTGTACAGCTTATATATGGCTGGTGTAAACCAGACAGGTCTCCTGTTGTGGAGGAGTCTTGGGTTTATTTGGGATAGCATGATCAATGCAAACCTTCCGGATGCTCATAGAATGCAATTGTCAAGGATTATGCAGAGTGTCCTGTATAATCCTCCAGCATGGGTCCTTTGAAGTCTTCCACCCCAGTCTTCACAAGTGCAAAGTCTGCTTTTGATAAATACTTTGTTTGCAGTGACTTCCTTGCCTGGGGGTGGGGATGGGATATGGATGTCCAGGGAAAGTTGGTAATGGTCAGATATTAACAATGGTGGTCTACCTCTGGTGTGGAACATAGAGTTCCCATGTTGCAGATGGTCCGGTCCATTATGTATTCCCCCTTGTGGCTGTGGTGATTGGTCATGCCATAGCACATGGTTTCACAAATTGTAGTGGCTGTAGGGTGATGTTGTTGAGGCCTGAGTAGTTCCCCCACTCAATATACCTGTACCTGAAGTTAACCACTGTAATGGTGTATGTGAACACCTTCATATCCTACACTGTTCCCAGGGAAGCAAAGTGTGGTTCCTGGATATGGGAGGGGTGGTCTGAACTAGTTGTGTTGTGTGTTACAAGTCCTGTGGTCATGAAGCATGGTATAAAACATAACCTGGCAGTGCTGATGTGCATATGCGACCCTGAAGTAGGCGTCTGTTAATGCATATATATGCTACCCCCCTTACTGATGGATAGTAATCATACCTCTTTATAAATAATGATGTCAGCATCCTATAAATACTGCAGGAGAAGAAACAATGCCCATTAATTCGAATAGTGCGCTCCGCTAATGTGTCTCTTTCAAGTGTTATAATATAGTTAGGTAGGGGTTTGAATCCTGCAAATTCACAGTGTGTGTGCAATTCTGCTTGAAAGAAATGTCCCTTTTGGCAACTAGAAGAACCCACTACATGATGTATATTCCTCTTTGTAAACACTGATGATGTCAGCACCCTTTAAGTATAGCAGGAGAAGGAAAACCTCCCATTAATGCAAAAAGCACACTCCGCTAATGCGTCTCTCTCAAGTATTATAACATAGTTAGGTAGGGGTTTGAATCCTACAAATGCCATGTGTGTTTTTGTCACACAGTTTGTCCATGTGTGTTGGGTGTTGCTCTTAATATTGTATGACATATATTATAGCAGTAATTTCAATGTACACATGAGGTATGTGTGTGCCACATAGACATATGTACCTGTGACCTTAAATAGTTCCCATGTGTGAAGCCTGCCTCATGTGAATACATGGAATTTGCATTACAGGGCCTGCAGTTGGTATGTGAATATACAGTGAGATTACTCTATGATGTCATCTTACCAGTGAGGGATACACTTCTGGTCTGGAACATAGAGTCCACATGTTGGTGATGATCAGGTGCAGCATGTTTTCCCCTCTTGTGGGAGTGGTAACAAGTTGTTCCATAACATTTGAGTGTATGGATTCTAGGAACCTTTCACCTAGGGTGATGGAGCTACAGTAATACTCCCAGTCTGTGTGGGTAAATGAAGCTGCCCAATATATTGTTGTTTGGAGACACCTGCATATATTCATGTGTTCTTAAGTAGGCCAAGTGGATTAGCTGGGTTTAGGAGAGTGGTCTGTAGCAGGCTATGAACTGGAAGTCAGTTTAACCCACTGTTAGTTGCACATGGATAGTCTGTGATGCGTCACGCTGTGGCAACAACCTGGGGGTGTGGGTATAGGTTCATAGGTTCATACTAGGCTATCTGCCCTAGGGCATTTATAAGCCTAGTCAGAGTGTGTTTGGCTTTCGCCACCCATTTTAAATTAATTTTGCTATGCCCTTTTTCGAGGTTAGTATACTGTGCCTCTGTCTAACAGTGACACAGAAGTGATACCCAGGGTAAACCTACGATCCTCCATCCACTCATCAAGATTCCTCTTGAAGACAGTCAATGAGGGATTCTGCCTAACCTGGACTGGGATTTTATTCCAGAGCGAAGGGAGCCTCTGGGTTATGAATCTGTCCCTCCAGCATGTCCTATTTATTTCAGTGTTGAGGTTCAAGTCTCTCGAGCGTGTAGCTCAATGGGATTTGGATTTTCTGAGGTGCAGCATATCCATTAATTCCTGGTTGGACATGGCTTTATACATCAGGCACAGATCGCCTCTGAGCAGGTGGTATGCCACTGAGTAGAGCTGGGGTTTCTTTAACCGGGCAGCATATGGCATCTGTTTGAGCCCTTTGATCCTCTTGGTGAGGTACTTTTGGGGTCTTTCCAGTTGCTGCAGGTGTCTGGTAAGGTACCTCCCAAAAGGGGCATTGTACTCAATTATGGGCCTGATGAGGGATGAGTAAAGAGGCACGATGACCTCCCCTGATCTAGATGTGAATCCCTTCATGATTAGGTGGGCTATATAAAATGTTTTTCTAACCACTTTGGCCACGTGGTTTTCAAATGAGAGATTGCTATCAACTTGGGTCCCCAGGTCCCTAATTACTTCTTCCGTACTTAATGGATTATCACCTATGTGGTAATTTGTGGGCACTTTGTTTTTGCCAAAGGGGATGACTATACACTTTTTGGCGTTTAGCTTGAGGCCCTGGCTCTGGCACCAGTTGTCTGTTTCTATGAGGCCCTTTTGGAGGATGCTTGTGTCGGTTGGAGAGTTGATTATAGTGCCCAGTTTGCAGTCATCTGCGAACTTGGTCAGCCGCAGTCCTTCCGTGTTGGCCTGTACCTCCGAGAAATATATACCGAACAAGAGAGGTCCCAGGACTGAGCCTTGTTGGACGCCACTTGTAACTGGTTTGGAGTCTGCCATGGCTCCAGCAATTCTAACCATGTGGGTTCTGTCCTTGACCAGTTTGCAACCCATCTAGTGACATAGGGGTTTATATTTAAGCTGGTGAGCTTATCTATAATGCCCAAATGGGGTATTGTATCGAAGGCTTTTGCGAGGTCCAGGTAGGCTTTGTGGACCACCTTCCCCTCGTCAATGGCCTTGGTGACTGTTTCAAAGAAATCAACCAGGTTTAAGAAGCAGGATCTGCCCTTAACAAAGCCGAACTGGGTAGGATCCAGTGTCTGTAGGTCCCCAATATCTTTTTTTATGAGGTCCATGATGATCCTTTCCATAACTTTGCAGACCAAGCTAGTCAGGCTTATGGGGCAATAGTTTCCAGGATCCGCTGAGGCACCACCTTTGTGGAGATGGACCACTGTTGCTGTACGCCACTCTTTGCGTACATATCCCGTGGTAAGGTTGAGATTGAACAGTAGTTTTATGTTTGGGTTTAGCTCTTCTTGGAGTTCATGTAGGACGCAGCCCAGGACACCGTCTGGTCCCATTGATGCTGTGTTTTTTGCTTTGGAGAGGGCGGCTCTTACCTGAGCATCTGAGATGTCAGGGGGGCAGCACTCTGCTGGGATAGATATTTGCCCTTTTTGTGGGGGGGGGAGAAGTTTGCGCTGAACCTGTCAGCTAGGATGTTGGCAATGTCTGTGAGTTTGGTGTATTTTTTGTCATTTTGGACTAATTCTGAGCATATCTGGGAATTCCCACCCAGGTTCCTAACATAACTAAAGAGAGCCTTGTGATTATCCTTAGTGTCCTGTGCAATTTTTCTCTCAAAGCTGGCCTTAGACGATTTTATGAGTGCCCGTGGTTTTTTGCTAACACTGATCAGAGATGCCTTCCCTTTTTGGGATTTTGCTCTATCATGTAGTAGCTTCCTCCTTCTATTGTATAGTGGGATTGCATGATCCATGCATTCCTGAAGGTGTTCATAGAATGCGTTTATAAAGGATTCTGCGGTCTGGGCAGTATTTTCCACAGGCCCGGGGGCTTTGAAGGATTCCAACTCGGTTTTGAGGAGTGTGAAATTTGCTTTAGAGAAGTTTTTCACTGTGGTTTTCTGGGCAGAGGGTGGGGTCGGGATGTGAATATCCAGTGAGATTAGTTTATGGTCTGATCTTACTGGATACACTTCTGGTCTGGAGCATAGAGTCCCCATGTTGGTAATGATCAGGTCCAGTATGTTTTCCCCTCTTGTGGGAGTGGTAACAAGTTGTTCCATAGCATTTGAGTTTATAAATTCTAGGAACCTTTGAGATAGCGTGTTGGAGCTAGAGTGATCCTCACAGTCTATGTTTGGGCAGTTGAAGTCGCCCAATATAATGGTGTTTGGAGAGACCTTCATATTTTCCAGTGTTCTCAGGAAGGCCGAGTGGGGTTCCTTGGTTTGGGAGGGTGGTCTGTAACAGGCTATAAACTGGAAGGGAGTTTTACCTACTGTTAGTTGCACATGGATAGTCTCTGATGCTTTGTGCTGTGCCACCAACCTGGAGGTGTGGGTATCTTTGACGAATATTGATACTCCCCCTCCTTTTCTGGTTCGTCCAAGTTTTGGGGCCGAAAAGCATGGTATGAGGTATAACCTGGTAGTGCTGGGGTGCTCTCGGGGGCCTTGAACCAGGTTTCTGTTACTGCACAGATATCGATGTTCTCCATGCTAACGAGAGTTTCCAGTGTATGCATCTTGAGGTTTAGACTTCTGGCGTTGAGTAGCATTACTCTTAGTTTCTTATCCCTTGTGATACCTATGGAGGTGGGTTTGTCTTTTGAGCCTTGCCTAAAAAAGGCACTATGGGGGTAGCAAGAGCCTTTGCCAATATCTGAAAGCCCAGGGGTAAAAAGTGTAAGCCGTCCCTGGAGAAGCATCGTGGCTTGTCGAGCATGTCATCCCAGGCTGACAGGCATTGGATCCCCTTTGAATGACAGCAATACTTAAGCCATTTGTTGAAATTGATTATCTTGTCTTCATATTGTGGCATCATTCTTGGTGAGGGTAAGATGCTACTCAAGGTCATGGTCATACCGGCCTGGGCCACATGCTCAGAGAGCTCCTCTATGTCTCTTTTCATGTAGTCCAGGGAGGTAGGTCTCAGGTCATTCACACCAGCATGGACAATGACTGAGTCATATTTGTACTTGCCTTGGAGTGACCTGAGTGCTTGTGTTATGTGGCGGATCCTAGCGCCCGACAGGCAGCTCACCGTGACCTTGTCCTTGTTCAGCCTGGTGAGCAGGACGTCAGTGTGCCTGACGATAGAGTCACCTATTACAAGTGTATCAGGTGTGTTGTTTAGCCTAAAGGGCTGTGACTGTTCGGCACACTGGCTTTGTGAGCTATGTGTTGCACGTGTTTTGTTTTGGGGTAGCGGTTGCTTGGGTGTCAGCTTTGGAGGTCTCTGCTGCTTAGGCAGATTTTTATTTAGAGCCTCCGAGTATGTTTTTGTGTGTTTATGTGTTTGGTTTGCTGTCGTGGTAGGTCTGTGTGAGTCTGGAATTGTAGTGAGTGTGGTTTCCTTCTCCTCCTCACAGGTTTTGCCAGTACTGAGTTGAGAGAGCTTAGCCTCCAGTTTGGCTATATGGTTGCATCTCTCACATGTGTTGGAATTTGTTGGGAGGAGGAGAGGGTTGTCTGTGTACATGAGGCAGTTGTAACATTGCCTCAAGATTCCCAGATTCACCAGCTGGACTGGAGAGGAGATTGACAACTGACCTTTGGACATGCTAGAATAGTATTGGGAATTCCTTTATAATTGAAAAAAAGGGCCAAATGGGGAACAAGGTACTCAAGGGGAGTTTGTGAGGGTGTAGTGCTTTTAATTTTTTGGTGCTGACTTATATAATTGCTTTAGTGAGCAAGTGCCAGGTAACTTAAATGCAATGTGTTACAGGTAACTTAAATGCAAAAATGACAAACAGTAACTTTCTTTGAAATGAAACAAGGAAATAAGTACAGTAAGCAATGCAGATGTCACTAGGGATCCACAGAAGCACTGAAAAGCCACGTTTTAGGTAGAATTAGCATTTCAGGGAAATAACAAGCAAACAAGCATACAAACAAAGCTAGATTCAGCAGGCCTGGATCTAGTCTATGCTACAGCAAACAAGGTGTACCAATTTCAGTAAGAAACTGTTCAAATATGCAGGCACTATAAGCCTTTAACCAGAAATTCCCAGCTCAGAAGGGCAGAGTCCAGCCTCTCCTCCCACAGGAGTGCAGACCACGAACCTTCTTAATGTAAAATAACTGGCCTGAAGCCCAAGTGCTTAAACCAGAACTAATACACTTTTAGAATAACAGACACTGAGCCCTCAATCAGCAGTTCTCAACTTAGAAGGATGGAAGCTACCTGTCCTGCCACCACAGTATCCTTGACATTTAATGAGACTCACCCTCCTGTCATAGTTAGTTCCATGTTTTGGGGCTGTCAAGCATGGTATGAAGTGTAACCTGGTAGTGCTAGGGTGCTCTTGGGAGTCTTGAACCTGTGGTCTATTACTGCACAGATATCAACATTCTCCATGCTGAGTAGAGTTTAGACTGCATGCATCTTGCGGTTTACATGTCCGGCATTGAGTATCATTACTTCCATTTTCTTATCCCCTGTGCTACCTATGTAGGTGGCCTTGTGTTTTCAGCCTTACCACCAGAATGCAAAGATGTGCAGACTTTACACTTTAGTAATTAATAGTGGTGTACAAAACAATACAATGACAATCATACTGTTAATGCATCAGGCATGCTGGGATATACCCACAATTATATCATTACATTGTACTGTTAACAACATGATAATACTACTACACTTCTATGTAGTCACCCTGTGCATCAGCACCATGTTAACCTGTTCCTGCATCAATGTTACAGATAGCAGGAGATGGCACAGTTTCATCATATGCACAGGGTGTGTACTTGGTATGCCTGAGTCTGCCACTGATACATCCAATCGACATGTATGTGTGGGTGTGTTAATGAGGGACAACAGTACAAGATGGGGCAATGTTGATGCGGTGTGTGCGTGTATGTGTTAGCCCTAGGTGTTAGCATTATGCATGTGTGTATGCATGCACATAGTTCCACCTCATGGCTGCCATATACAGGTGTTTGTGGACAGCCACAGACTGCACCTGCCAGGTCATACAGATCACTGTCTCTGGCCATGGACATGGTACCTGTGCCTGGCAGTGGTGCTACGGACAGTATCAGGTACTAAGCCAGACTGGGTACTGTCATCAGAAGCAGTCGGTTGATGACTGGACACATGCCCCTGCTGGGACTGTCCAGAACCACGTGCACGTGGTCTCCTAGGGCGGTCTGATGACAGCACAGACCCAGCATTGCTGGGGCTGGTACTGGCACTATGGGAGTGGCTGCAGGTTTGTTGTCGTCCGCAACGACTGCCAGCTGCTGATGTTACTGGCATATGTCCACGTCGACGCCTCAACCGTCCTGCATTGCCCTGGCTCATGGACATGTAGTTGTGGAACAGATCTAATGTGTCCCCCCAATGTTTATCAATGACCTAGGTGAAATTACGGATGGCAGCTGCAACATCATGCATAGTGTCATTCATAGCAGTGCGATGTGCTCTAAGCTCCCTCAGACCCTGTCTGGTGTACCGTTCCATACGTGCCTGTGCCTGCATTGCAGCCTGGAACATAGCTGAGGTTGAAAGACCTCTGTGGGCACGTCTGACAGGGGTAGTACGACCACGGATGCTCCCACGAGAACCCCTGGACATCTGCCTGTGTGGTACCATGTCAGGACTCTGGCCATGGCTGCTGTGAGGGGATGCATGTGCCACTGATACCACATTACCCTGGTCAATCCCCACTGTATGCTGTCCCTCACCTAAGGACATTGGTGACAATGGATGTATCGGCAGGATGACTGTGCACATTGATGGGATTGACTGCTGTGTACTGTCGAGTGGCTGACCAACAACAGACCCTGTCACACCTCCCTGTGCCATTACACATGTATTATCATTATCACTATCCCCAGCAGTGGCTTCAGGTTCCCTGCTGCACACCACCAGAGCAACACCAGAACCTGTGAGAGGAAGACAGGAAACACAGTTTACAATGTGTACACAATGTTACCACAGATGCACACGAGCACATGCACACATGCACACATGGGCACATGGGCGCATGCACACATGGGCACATGCACACATGCACACATGCACACATGGGCATATGCACACATGCACACATGCACACATGCGCACATGCAAACATGGGCACATGCACACATGCACACATGCACACATGGGCACATGCACACATGCACACATGGGCACATGCACACATGTACACATGGGCACATGCACAAATGGACACATGCACAAATACGCACATGCACATATGCACACATGGGCACATGCACACTCCTCGGTACATGAGATATAAACACACAGACACAAACACACCTGCAATCCAACACATAGCAATACTGTTTGAGGGTATTATTACTATTATTATCATTAGTATTAAAAGTATTGTTATTACACACTCACCAGCATGGATTGGCTGCCTTGCTGTTGCTCCAGAGGGACCTGCACAAATAAGACATTTATTGTCAGTGGGCACAACTGTGCCATTGATACTGTGAGTATGATACAGTAGAGTAGTACAACAGTTGGCCTTCACAGGTCTACTGCTGATATTGAGAATATCAATCTTGCACAATAATTTCCAGGATAACAGCTACAAACACAGTACACATCTCACACATGCATAAACTACCAGTGTAGAGAACAGTCAACTATAGATATGGCATGTTACCTGCACGCTCCATGTCCATATGCTGGGTGGCTCCAGCCTCCATCATTACACACATCTGTGGATGTTGTTGTTGTTGGGCTGGAGCCACAACACTTAGGAGGAGCTCCTCTAGTCTGGTGAGGGGGGATTTATAGGTGCCCCACCACCTGTGGCAAGCTGTTGCCTGTGGATATCAGACACACGCAGATGGACATTTCTAATTAAATCACTGCAGTGATGGCATATCTGCTCATATGTCCGGTTATGCATGCCTATGTCATTTACCCGACAGACAAGGTCTTACCACAGTGCAGCCCTCTCCTGCTGGTTCTGGCTGGTCCGAGAAAAGAGTGTTGCAAAATCCCGCACCAGGCTCTTGTGTATCTCCTCATCCTCTGCAGCCGAATAACAGGGGTTGTGCTGATGCACCATTGCCCTGGAAGGAAAAGAAAAATATGTGAGCAAGTAATATGGCACACATAATACTCTACTGTAGTGATATCACTGAACTGCCATATATAGCATCTGTCTGTCTATCGGGGGATACACATGTAAATGACCACATATCAGTGCTCAGCCAACAACTGTGTGACAGTGCCTGGCACACTCCATACAACAAACTAGTATACACCAGCAGTCGGCACACTGTTTGAGGTCCAATGCACAACCTCACACTGGGGGTATGTATCAAGGTAATGGATGGGTAACATTGTCATCCCATGCAATGCATGCAATGCACAGTTAAAATTTCAATGGCAATGCACCCTAGTCTTTGCGGCCATACCCCTACCAACACTACAGTCATATACAGGGAACCACAGCACAACATATGGCAATGTAGTATGTTTGTATCCCAATACCTGACATATCGTTCTTTGGCCTCACACCAAGGACACACACTACCATGAAAGACACAAAGTCATGCTGAGCAATCACACCATTACAGACCTTGCACACAGTCAGTGGCACACTCATTCCACCTCACATAGTTGGTATTGCATTGAGTACATGTGTGTGTGCATTGTGTCATAGGTAGGTAGTATGCTATTGGCCCTGGGCCTACAGCAGCATACTGTTATGCTACCCTGCCCCTTGGGACACATGAAATGTGATTGTACTTGCTCCTGTCAAACAGTTACACAGGGTGACTCATATGGCATATTACCTATCTGCATAACATTCAACAGGGGTATGTCTGACATCTACTAATGAGGAGCCTTGCTTCTTAATGCTGGGTGGTTTACTCCAGGGTATGGCTTATTTGTGGGTAGGAACCTGTACCTCCATCATGTGCTCTTTACTGCGGTGCCAAGGATGACAGACATAGGTAATTTATGCTGGGGATATTGTGAGGTGTTACCATGGTTGTTGGACAACTGTTATGGGTGTGACTTAACTATGTATATCCAGCAGTGGTAACCTCTGCATAGGTAGTATGAAAGGCACTATCTGTGGTTTTGTCAGTCACTCTGCATAGGTAATGTGTTTGAGGGCATCATCACTGTTTGTTAGGTATGACTGTGTCCTTCTCCCTTTCTGTAGTTGTCATGGGAGGTACATACCGAGTAGGACATTATGAGGTGTAGAGGGGTACAGTGACCTACATTTCCCTAGCTGACACACCATTTGTGCTGACACGTACCATGTACAGGGATTACAAGACTAGTGTTCCACTGTGAATATCAAAGGGGAGGCTACTGTACACTTGTTTCCCATGTTCCCTTCTGACACATCCAGTAGTAGGCAGGCAACCACCTATGTGGTGGTTAGTGGTGAAAGTGTTTTGGAATGGGGAATGGTACTCCAGTATCCACACTGGTGGCACCTGTTGCAATACATCTGCACACATGTGCCTCTCTCAGTATATATATATATATATATATATATATATATATATAGAGAGAGAGAGAGAGAGGGATATTCATATTCATACATATCTCTAGACATTCATATCTGTCTGTATATGTGTATGTATCTATATATATATATCTATATATGTATGTGTCTATTACATATATATGTATATACATATTCTATCAATCCATATATGTCTATTTATACATACCTCTCTATGTACACATATATATATATATACATATGCATATACATATATATATATATATATATATATATTTTTTTTTTTTTTACACATACGAATACACACACTAACATACTGCTAAACATCCATTACTGTACAACCTACATTGTACGTTGTACTACAACCTACATTGATATGTGCGCATAGCAACCTTCAAATACATATGTATGTCCAGCCTTCACTAACAGTTGCAATATGTCCCCTGCCCTATGCACATCTTCATATATATATTCATATATATATATAGATACAAACTGCTAACACATATGGAGGGTTCACAGTATGTAGATTATTATATTATGTAGTTTACATTACCTTTGTTTCTGACTGCTGTTTGGGATGGCTTGCTGCTGGCTGGCTTGCTGATGGCTGGCTTACTGACGGCTGGCTTGCTGATGGCTGGCTTGATGTTTTTTTATTATTTTTTTTTTTTTTGGTCTCTCTCTCTCTCTCTGTCTCTGTCTCTCCCTCCAGTTGTTGCAATGAAACTATTGCATGTGGGGACTGGGAGTACAGGCTGCTTTTGTAGGTATCTGCACATGTGCATGTGATGGCCTCTGCACCAATTGTTAGCCAGCATTTACTAATTGCATGCAGCCTGCTGTGTGGTAATTGCAGTTCTCACTGTGATTTCAGGACAGTGCTATAAAATGTTAGGTTAGGTAGGCATAGCCCTTTCAGATTTTCAAGGTGGGGACCATGCTTGTATGCTGTGGACACTGTTCTTTGAGTGTAAAGGTTGGTATGTCTCTCATATTTAAGGCTGTGTTGCAGGCACTGAAATGCATGTTGTACTGAAACCTGACTGTTGCTTCTTCCAGTTCATTCTTCTCAGTGTGTATGTTAAGTGACACCTAATAATACTAATACTGTTTAAATGGGAGTATGTGCTTTCCTGTGGGACTTGTGGATTAACTGGTATACAGCAGTGGCTCTTGCAATTTGCTGCTATGGCTTCCCTATTTAGCTTTTACATTCTCTCCTTGAAGGCCTGCTAGGTGTCTTTACTGGAATGTGTTGCTATGGCTTTCCTATTTTCCATTTACATTCACTCCTTGTAATGCTTGATATATTTCTTTCAGCAGCAATTCCTTATATGTTTGGTGTGGTACGGTAGTACTGCATGCAGTCTGGTAAGGCCAAAGTGTGGGGCTTGACACCTACAAGGGTATTTTATTTTGCTGTTGAGCAGTAGTGGGGCCTTGTACTTTGTACTAACAGTTATGGATATCAGGCACATGCAGCGCTTGTAAACTGCTATACTGTCCTTATTTTATTAGTTGGCTACATCCTTTGATATTTCTGGGTTGTACTCCTACATGAGGGTGTGCTTGTGGAAGCAATTCTACAGCTATTCACAGAGTGTGTGTGACAGCAGACAGAATGATATGCCTATGAATTTCTGACACTTGCAGGCCTCAGATACTCTCAGGTGTATCTTTTAGCAGCCTCAGGGAATGGTACATATCAGTGGGATACACCCGTGATATATTTCAGATATTCTGCAGTTGTAACTGTGGGGTATTTTGAGCATATGTATTACTACACAATTTCTGACATGCAAGTAGTGCATACTTTAAGTAATTGGCAGTTACCATTATGTGGGATTCCACACCTTTTTGCCTACTGTTAGCACATTTCACAGGGAGTCAGTGGGGCACAGTTAACATTTGTTTGCAAATCAGGAACATCCCTGTAAATCAGTCACAGTTGCGAGGTCTGGCCTCTTACCTATTCAAATATGGCGGTGTTTATCCTGCTCTGATAGTGTGTGTGGTTTGCAAGGTGCTACTGTCACATTATTACCTACTAGCATGGCTGTTTCTCTTCTCACACTAATGTTATGCAAATCCACAAGAATTGACAGTAAAGATACAAGAAAAGCTTTGTGTAATAGCCTTCCTATATTCCCTTTACATTCAGTCCTACTATTTCATGATATATTGCTTTTAGCACAAAGTTGTTGTATATCAGTCATGGCTTAGTGGTAAGTCATGCAGACTAGTGTTTTCAAGGTCCTGGGTTCGAGACTGACAGAGGAATTTTATTTTTCTGCTGAGCAGACTACAGGCCTTGTCATTCAGAGTGACTAAGGCACTTTTAAGCAGTTGTAAGCGGGTTAGCGCTGGATTGTGCTGTGCTCACGCATGCGCAGTGGCGCTTAGCTTTGCGCACACATGCTTAGCTAAGCGCACACAAGCGCACACCCACTTACAACTGCTTAAAAGTGCTTACTCTTGCGCACATCCATGCTAATTTCTTTGAAAGAAAAGAAAATGGGGAGATAGGAAAGTGGTGAAAAAGGGGGCACAAAGAGGGTAGGACAGTAGGAAAACAAGTTTGGGATTTGTAGGAAGGATTTAGGAAAGTCCCATAGCTGCCCATTTCTTTATCAGCAATAGCTGTGCATATGTGTGTAATTTGGTGTGAAATTTGAAACCTTCCTCCCCTGAGAGAGGGGTGAGGACAACAAAATGTGTTGTACAGCCAATTGTAATTACCAGTTCACATGTCCAGCAGACATGTCTTCAAAATGGGCAGCTATGTATGGGGCATAATTTTTTTGCGGGAACAGAGTGCCCTTTTTTTATTTTTTTTCAGGTGAGAGTGGAATGTGAGGTACAGGAAGTAGGTATATTTGGGGAGGTAGGTAGGGGAGGTTAACAGACAAGACAAACAAGATGCATACAGGGGCGGAGTATGACACATGTGGGGGGGAACACAATTGACGGGGATGGATGTTTGGATATTGCGAGCCCATGAGCCCACAGATGGCAACAGTGGAACTGAGATCCCCACCCATGGGCAGTTGCCACTGCGCCTTTACTTTCTAGGATGGGGCTGTGCTGGGGGCTGTGTAGGATGGGCAGCAGGCACACCTGTGAGTTGCGCCACCCATGCCTCAAGCTGGCGTAGGGGTTCAAGCACAGAATGCCTGATCTCGCTATGCACCACAGACCGGACACTTTGGAGGGTGAGTGGACGTTCTCCTCCGGCCATGCTTGCAGAGGGGGGACGAGCCCCATCCCCTGCAGCGCTTCCACCCAAAGGTGGCACAGGGCCACTGGAGGAGGTTCCGGCCTGGGCACTAGTGCCAGGTGCACTCGCCAGCTGAGGTGGGAGAGGTGGGTCTTCTGGAACCCGCCTTCCCTGTTGTCCTATGTTTAGCAATATTTTATGACATTTTGGGTTAGTAACAAACAATACCATTCAAAATTAGTTTTAACAGCATGCATCAGTATTCCCATTAACCAAACACCCATGAATTCCAAACACTGAACAGTAAGCATAACACATGCATATTTTGAGCAACAGTACACAATCCAACAGCATGCAGGGTTGATTGATGGCAACAGGCCATCAGGATTGGATATGTGAACAGGGCACATGCATCAACGTACATGCAAATATGTATGAACCAACAGGACAAATGTCCATAGGAATTAATTGTGAATACACATACCCAGTTTGGTGTGGAATGGCATTATTTGTGAATATAGGGTAGGGTGAAGAAATATTTCATTAACAACTTCAACTACCTATACATATGCTGTACATTTCTAGTAGCTACATATATATATATATATATATATATATATATATATATATATATAGACATATATATATATAGACATATATATATATATATATATATATATATATATATATATATATATATATATATATATATATATATACCCTACAGGTCTTAGTACAGTTTCCTACATGTGACCTTAGGAATGTTGGTGATGGGAATGTTACTGCTACATTAATATACATTGCATTGTATTCATACACGTTCATATCTGGTTGTGTTCAGGTACAGCATCCTGCTACATTTGATTTGTATGGCTCTAGACAACTGTGGATGTTTATTATTTCATACAACCATACTATCTCCATATTGCAAGGGTACAGCAACATATCCAAATTGTGGGACAGACACAGTCCAGCTTCAGTACTTTATTACAAACATTTCACGGTTTGGTTGTGGCTGTCTCATTCATTTCATTATGTACTGACTGCAGTATACTTTATTCAAGAGTTATTACAGCTTTCTTGGTGGATTCATACCTCTTTCTCACACTCTCACTTGTTTTATTTTTACAATTCAAGATGGTACTTAATTCTAGGTGTTATTAATATGTCTTACTTGCTTACAACAATCCTTTCCAACAGACTCACTTGTTTCATATGGCAGATTTTAAAAGGGGATGTATTTGACACGTCTATTGTCTTTAGCTTGTTTACCACTAATTTTTAGGCTGCAGCAGGTTATCTGATATTACAATACAGGTGGAAAATCTCTATTTCAGACTTGTTTAATTTTTATTTCTGGATTACAGGCTGCATCACTTATCTAATCATACAGTACTAGCAGAATCTTTATTCTAGTGTTATTTGAACTTTATTAATATGTAACTACACTGAACTCTTTTACAAGCTGTCTCACTTATATTGTATAACAATTACAGAAAAATAAATACTAACCTGCCTGGTGGCGCAACTGCACCAGCCTATCACCATAGGCTCGCTGATTCGCGGAATGCACACCTGCAGCTGTAATATAAATGAAGTAATATTGGAACATACATCTCATAATATCAGCTAGGATAATTTCTTACATACGTAATTACATGGATACTTACTCAGTAGTGGGGCATTGGGCATTTGCTGGGCCTCCTGGATCCAATGGTTCAGTTGGTTCTGTTTTCGTCTCTTCAGGTCTGCATGGTGGTGACGGACCTGTTCACCAGTCCTTGGTATGCCTGTGGCACTGGTGAGATCATGTGCCAACCGGTTCCACGCCTTTGCCTTGTACGCACCACACAGAACCTGGCCCTGCATGAGTTGAGCCTCATGATCGTGGACTAGGAGCCAAACCATATATTTGGACTCCTCAACACCCCACCTCTGTGCTCGGAAGCGACCGGCCTCTCCTACACCTGCCATCCTGACTGCAAATAGGTTCCACAATCAGTTATGCTGTGTATTCCCACCTATGGGGCTTATATATGCCATTTTTCCCACACTTATCTGTGATTGGCCATTTTGGAAATGTATCAGCTTAAAAAAACCTGCTTTGTCATGCCTCTATTTCCATTCATTCCTATATATATGCTAATACTGCATTTCTCAGTGCAACTGTCATGGCTTAGTGGTTCAGTACTTTGACTATGATGCACAGTATCCTGGGTTTGAGCCTGGCCATTGCTTTTTTTTTTTAATTTTACTACTGTCTAGACAGGCTAGGAGGTGTGTCTTTGTAAAAGCGGCTTTGATACAGCTTGCTCAACGTTGCCCGCCGGTAAGCCGGTTAGCGCACTGCGCAGCTCCGCACAAATGGGTTACGCTGGTTTACGCGTCATTTGGCTATGAGCATGCATATTATGCTGTGTGAAATGTTGCTCAACTACGGGCACACAGTTTCAGTGTGTTAAAGCGCTGCACAACTCTGGGCACTCATATTACACCTGTTAAACCACTGCTCATCTGCGGGCAGTCATGCTCAGCTTGTTAGAGTGCTGCTCAGCTATGGGCACTTATAATTTTTTTTTTTTTTTATTGTGTCAGATTTCTTCAAAAATACATGGCCCATTTCATTACATTTTATTTAAATTATAGTTTTATATATATATATATATATATATATATATATATATATATATACATACATACACATATATGTCAGGGGATTGTTTCGTGCTTATTTCACTAAAAACAGAAAATTATGTTGTTGTGGCTCGAACCGTGACTACCTCCTCTTTGGCCGAAGTCTCTACTGCTACACTATTGCTACTTGGCTTAATTTGCATATTTAGATCTTATATGCTTTCCAATGAAAGCTAACTGTGGTTGAGCGAAGGGCACACCCGTGCAAACGAACGCAATTACGGGCAAACATTTTTGAAATTATAAAAAAAAAAATTAAACTGTTGATTTTTACATTTTACATTACAGTTGGGTTTATAGTCTGTGGGGGCATGTGTGCTGTTGTGTTTCTTGACATTTCCGCGGACTCGCTCGTGGGAGTTTACTTTCAGGACTCTGACTCTTCTGGGGGCATGTCCCTTTGCAGAACTCTCTGTGCGGACATGCTCCCTACTTTCCTACACGGACCGTGTTAGCCTAGGGTGTGATTCAGCATGCCCTCATGAATATGCATGGCATGCTGACGTCACACCATTTAACTGCAGCCTCCGTGTAAGACATATTAACTCTTACACGGAGGTTTCGTGAATCCTGCCCATGGTTATTTCACAATGCACTTAACACTGTTACTTCATAATGTTGTTTCAAAATACATTTTAAGTTGATATTTTATAACACACTTAAAACTGTTCTCTTAGACTTCATTTTCACGTATTCCTCCAAACAAGAGGTACTTCAGATAAAGTAGACTTTTTCATTTTCCTTTTTAGCTTCAGGTGCAGTCATTGTACTCACTTTAGCAGCTTATTTTATCAAAAAGTCTTTAAGGCCATAGAACACAAAATTTGCCATGCTTATGCAGTTTAAACCTCATATGAGCTGCCTACAAAAATGTCCTCATCTCTCACCTCCCTGATATCATACCTGTTACTGTCTAGCCTGAAATTCTGTATGTCAGACTTTTCCTTTCTGAATCTTTGATCATAATTTAGCAATGTATATATGCACAGCTTAAATTGCTCAGGTTATTGTGGATGTAATACACCCATCTATACTACTGCATATGATTCCTATAATATTTACGTGACCTTTCAAATTTCATTACTACTTCCAACACTATGTTAGAAACTGTGATAGTCCAGGCAATAAGTCTGCAGATCATTATAAGCTTAGCCAAAAACCCATATTCAAATGTTTCCTCATAGCCGGGAGAAGAATCTGAAACCATCGATCAAATATCTTGAAGGTTACAAGCATGCAGTCCATAAGATCATTAATGAGCCTAGCCCAAATTTTCAGTTGCCCTAAAGCATTGTCTGGTTATAAGTGATTTGCTCAAAATCACATGGAAGGCAAATGAAGACTGAGTGAAACAAACCACCTGTGCCACAGGAAGTAGCTCATTATCAGCTCATAGCCTTAATCCTCTGTACTAATTGCAAATTTGTCACATTGGTAGAGGATGTTTTGAGATTTACATCTACCATACCAACATGGCTTGGTTTTCTATTGATGAAAATTTCGTAAAAAGTCCTTTCTTACTTTCCACCCTCTCTGGGTACCTGGTCTGGTTATAATCATTGTATTGCATATCTTAATGTTATTTGTAATGAAAATTATTCAAAGGTGAGAATCAAAACTTGTACCTTACTTTTTGTTTTCATAGGTAAGTAGTAGGTTACCTGCCCTTGCAGGCCATTTTATGCCTGGCCAATTTCCCTTCAAAGGTGAGAATGAAACCCTGTGCTTTGTATCTACGAGGTAAATACCATAACCATTATGACAACCCTGCAACACAATATATTTTTATAAAGATATAGTTATAAATATATCTATCTATCTATATACATATATATATATATATATATATATATATATATATTCACACACACACACACACACACACACACACACACACACACACACACACACACACACACACACACACACACACAAACACACACACACAGACACATATATATATATATATATATATATATATATATATATATACATATGTGTGTGTGTGTATACAGACAATCTAACCTAGTATCAAGCACACAGCCTTTCCAGCCTTTTAATGTTTAACTTTAATACTTGATGTTTAATTATATATGTTGCTATTTATTTGCAGCTTTGGTTAGATTTTTGATTTTTACTTTTACTTACATTGTATATTTGGTATCTGAGGATTACATTTTACCTTTGCTCACCTTTTTCTTCTGGAGAACAGGATTTACTAATAGGGAGCAGTTTACGGGAAAAGAGAGATCGGGGGATGTGTTTTGTTCAAAGGAAGTTGAGCGTTTGAAAAATGATGAGGTAGAGGAGGCAGAGACACGCTATCATGTGTCAGCACGCAGTGAGAAGGAAAAAAAGTATGTCCAAAGTAGTGGGAAGGAGGTCTTACCTTTGCAAGGTTCACAAGTTATTTTCCAGGAGCAGGTGTTCGACATGGAGAGTGAGATGCTGAAAGGATGTACTATTACAGCCCTGCAATCTGGGGAGGTGGGGTGGGAAGTTATTCTGCAGGATTTTTTTAATCACAGGGAGACAGAAAGTGAAAAGGTGTTTTTGTGGGGAAACATTATGCAAAGATTTCAAATGGAAGACATGGAGGAAGTGATAAGAGAGAGAGAATAAGAAGCTGTATGCAGAATCAGTGAGACAGGGAGAAAGAAGAGAAGAGAAGACAGATTTAAGGAGAAAGAAGCATTTAGTAAGAATAAGTTGTAAAGCAGAAAAACAGATGGACAGGTTTGACATTTGGGATAACATAATAGCACCAATGGAGATATCGATGAAAGAGGTAAGAGCATTCATTCATACTAATAAAGATGCTTTTTCTAACATTATATTTGAATCAGGATATTACATGGAGAAATTTTTGAAACAGAATGCACTAAATCAGTATGGAATTTTTATGTGTTGCAAACATTTAATAGAGAGACAAAAAAAGAAAGTTTATGTTCAATTTCAAACAGAAATAGAAAAAGAATCACTAAAAGACTATTTAAAGACTGTATGTAAAGATGTCATGGATATTACAAAAATTTATGATAGAGGTTTGTGGACTTGGGGTTGGGATTGTTGTGCTGTATTAAAATGGAGAATGAAAGAATAGTACTTATTTCAGGTATTATAAATGTAGAAGAAAACAAGGGTACTATAAAATATTGGAGGCAACAAAAAACTTTTTGTGGAAAAAGCGATCATTTAATTAGCAATTGTGACAAAACAAAATATATCTGTGGCAAAGTATAGAATGATGCAAAAAGATGTGAACTGAATGCTTTAAAGGTGTAAAAATAAGCCACTTATGGATGGATTGTGCTGAAAATATGAAGAACATAAGGAAAAAAATGAGAAAGTATGAGAATGCACAAAAGTAGAGAAGGGAGAAGAAACAGAAAAAAATCAAGGCAAAGAACAACAACAACAGATAACTAGAGACAATAATGAGCCAATAGAAAGTGGAGTGGTAAGAAAAAGGGCATGAAGTAATGATAGAAACAAGTAATGAAGAAATTAGAGAGTGGTTAAGAGAAGAAAAATTCTATTGTGAAAATTGTGAAAGACAGGAAGAGGAAATTTAAAGAATTGGGGATGAACAAAAATAAGAAATGCAAAGGGTAAAGAAAGGGAAATAAATCAATAAAAGAAGTGTCGAGATTTTTTGCAATAAATGTGAACAGTATAAAGATTAGAACAAAAGATTATGTGTATTAAAATGGTGCATGATGCTTGATATGGATGTTATACTGGAAGATACAAGAATTCTAACAGAAAAGGCTCCTGGAATTATTAGCTTTGTATATACCTATGAAACTATAAAACTTAGTGGTATAGTGTATGCATATACATTTCTTTTATTAACCCACAAAGTCCCAGTGGACAAACTCCATTTTCAGTGGAGGTTTATTTTACTTGTATTTGTTTTCCAGAGTAGAGCACTAATCTGCTTGGACATTTTCAAACTCAGCCGGGAGCAGTGTCTGGTTAAGTGACTTGCTCAGAATCACACAGTTAGTTGATGGTGGCTGAGGGAATCAAACCTTGCACCATTGGTGCTACAGGAAACAATTCATTAACAGCACCTTAATGCTCTAAGTTAACTGCCAGATGAGGTTTAGGTTTATAGTGAAAACCTTCAATGTACAATGCGACTATTCATTCTAATAATAATAATAATAATAATAATAATAACAATAATAGTCATGTAAATAGATATATAGATATAGCTTTAAATATATTTCAGTCAATACAAAAATACATTTCTAGAATACAACAAGCAAATGATTCATTTTAGATGGGGGAGCCTTTATTAGGAATGTATTCATTAGCTTTTTAATAAAAAAAAAATTGTCTTGATATCAACATAAGGTTATGGCAATCAAGATTCCTGAAGGCCAGTAATGAGCTTGAAAGCTGAACCTCTGAACATATCCCACACAATCTGAATTTAAATTGAAAACTTCAGTTTGTTTGTGTCTTTCAGCTTTTCCCTGTGAGGGGTCGCCACAGCGGAACTCCGGTCCGCTAATGATTGGTAGTGGATTTTTACGTACCGCGTTACCAGCCCCCGATGCACAACCTTCAACGAAGGCACACCCCATTCGCGTATGCCTCCACACAGATGACGCTCTAGCTGAGAATCAAACGGGACAACGTCTTGCTATGAGGCAACAACGCTACCGTAGCACCACCACTGCTACTGCATCAGTACTGCCTTTAAATTAAACAGAACAAAACTCACATGATACTCCTTAAAAAAAACATGACTTCTCCCTCATATAAATAAAAACTACTGCTTATTTAATACTTATGTCAATTTCTTTGAAACAGCTGTCAGATTCCTTGTAGAAATACAGATGAAGTGTTGCCTTCACAGTAAGCCACTCTGGCCATTTGAGAAATGGTTATCTCCATTATTGCTGACTCCTCGGCCTACACTATGTCTCACTTACCTCTGCTATAATTTTACATACAGTAGTAACAATGCACAGTTTGTATAGAAAAATACAGTATTCTTCAATGAAAGTCTATTTTGTGGCTTGTTTTATTTTATTTTTTAGGTATAGTTTGTGCAAATCTATAATACTAATACACCTTTTTCTTTTTTTGTGGAATACTGTGTATTTTGTATGTCACTAATTTGTTTTATTATTTATATCACATATGCTTAAAAATATTGCATCACTCATTTTTTGTTCATTCATACATTTTTTCTTTGATATTTTATTGCAGAAGTGGGTGCATGGTTCATCCAGAAGTTTTACAATCATTGCTTTCTTATTATAGTTTCACAGTACCACAACAGTGGCTTTAGCTCCCTTAGAATCTGGATTACTATGATGTTACATAAAAGTCTGGTGATTGGCATGCATATATTACCCTTTACTTAGAGCAGGAAGTGCACCACAAACAAATTTTCATTAAGTTGGCAAGATACAGAACTATTTATTTATTTATTTATTCTATTTTACATTTGTTAACCGGTTTAGTCTGGCTGCGTTTTTGGCTCATTTTCAGCAGAGACACAGGGAGAAAAGCTCCTCAGGTCTAGAAAACAATTTATTAAATTTTAGTGACATAGCAGTAACAATCAGCTATAGGATCCTCCAAGCAGAGAACTGGAGAGAAAAAAAGCTCATCAGGCAATTCAGTTATACACAGTATTAACAATTGGCAGACAAGTCTGTGAGCTGTTACAAGCAAGGTTTTAAACAATTAGCAGAAGAAAATGTGACTAGTTACAATATTATTTAAGCTGCTTAGAGCAATGGGTTAATAGTTAGGCAGATGCTTATTTAAAGTGGGTAGGATCTAGTTGTATAGGAGTTTGGAAACATGAAAGGAAAGTAAAAATGGCTAGTAGGAGATGTAGAGGAGGTAGAGTATAGGAGAAAGACTAGACAGGTAGGTTGTTTTGAGACTGTAAGAATTAAGACTAGATGGAGATAGAAGAAGGAAAGAGGTAGAAGAGGCAGGGGAATAGTTTTAGAAATACATTGAGTGAGGTGGTGAAATAGGTTAAATGATGGTGGTTTCAGGGTGGTTGGCTACAGTGGCAAGACCACTTTGTTTTTAAGTATTTCCTTGTGGCTAATTTAAACTTTTGCTATGCTGGAGGGATTTTATTTCCAAGGGGAGTTGGTTCCAGGATGCAACTGGGTTATAGTTATAGAGAAGGCAGCCTATTTTGGTTTTGGGTTTATAACTAACAGAACAATAACAATATATACTTCTCTACTATTGCAGGTGATTGAAAAGAAATATTATGAACTGTGAACAGCCTCACAAAAATCCAGGATATGGTTGCTCCCTAGACTTTGTAACTAAAATAACAATCTAAATTAAAGCTGAAGATGATTAACAAAACATACATCTTGTCAGGAATATTTTATCATAAAACTGTTTCAATGATTCATGGGTATGAAAAAAATAAGTTATAATAGGTAGATTTAATGGCTATAACCAGTATCACTGATCTTCCATTGACTGAATAACAATGAAACAAATAGTACAATTCAATTAAAAAAAAGAAGCACTGACCAAAATATATAAACCCAAATGAACCATCAATATTTTACCAGGACCATGGCTTCATCACACTTCATATGTCAATGTCCTAATGTCCTCCCGGAACCTTCTGTTTAAATTTACTAACTCCAAGGTTTCTGCACCATGAAATCAGTAAAACAACTGCTAGTTCAAAAGCTAATATTTTCCATAATAAAAATAACTTTTACACATTCATCTCCAAAAATAATATTCATTTATAAATTCAGTAATATTCAGCAAATGTTATTTTGACAATATGATTTACCTCTCTGATGAACATGCACTTTTCCTTGGATTTGCCTCTTGTAAATATTCACATATAACCATTTACTCAAAGTGGCAAATATAGCAGATATTAAAAGTTATAAATATATTATTTTTCTAATTTTACTTTTTTTTAGCTAAAGTAAAAGTAACATTGAGGTGGGCATTCATGTGAACAATGCTTTGAATAAAATAAATATGAAATTGATTTTTGCACTAGGCTAATGTTTTTAAAAGATGACAGTTCCTCAGGTCATCATGCAGGCGTATCCAATATTATTATTATTATTATTATTATTATTATTATTATTATTATTATGTACAGGGTTACTTTACCAAGGGGAAAGGGGATACCCCCATTCATTGAAAAGCTTTGATACCTTGATAATGCAACATTGACCAAAACACACATTATTGGTTACTTGGTATTTACAAGAGTGTTAGAAATGATAGTATGCCATCCACTTGTTACACATTTGTTATCTGATTTCCATATCTTTTCTAGGTACCCTTCTTTCAGTACTGTACCCTTGCATTCCTGCTACCATGCACTAGATTTGTAGTCATTGCTTAGCATTTTCTGTGGGTAAAACTTCTTAAATGTCACCCACCATGAATACAGTTTTCACCCCAGGAGCAGCTTTTTTGGTGTGATGTTATTGATTTAATTGTGAGTCTGACATGATTAGGAAACAGAAAACTGTCTGTTGTACAAATAAATCAGAGATGCTCAATTGTTTAGTGTATTTGAGAAATCTTTATACACATTTCCCTTCTACTTTATCTGTGGCTGGGTGGTTGACTACAAACAGAAAATATTTAATGACATGTGGTATTTAATATTCGATATGGACTCTGGACAGTTTCTACTGGTAATTTGATCAAGCAAGCCATTTGTTGCCAGTGTCATTCTCAGCAGTGTTATCTTTTATAGTCTCTTTAACACCATACTGATCATCCTGTGCATCTATTGTGATGATAAACAACGGGTTTTGGCAAGGCTGTGATATGACAGCGCAAACAGATCGCCATGGTTCAATTAGCTATGTCAAGATAAGTATACTGGTACTGGGGCATTTTAGAAAGTTGGTTGTCCACCACATTTTGCCACATCTTGAATTTCTGTGGCATTATCAAGTCATCAGACAGAACTTTGTACCACAATTCCATCCATGCTGTTTGCAGGTGTCCTTCATGCATTACACCTACCATGTTAGGACACAGTATGGTTGACACTGCTGTTCTGAAATCACGTAGTATGTTTACTTTACACATAGGTAGCCACTCCTCTCTTGCAGAAAAATTTGGTTTGAGACAGATAACTGTTCCTAGGCCATCCTTTTGTGGACAATGTATATACCTGCAACAGTACTGAGACTTCCAGGTTTCTTATTGCATAATAGCACCTATCCTAGATAACTGGGTCACACTTCACAGGTATGACAACATATAGTACTGGGAATGGAAGGTGAGCTTTATACTTCTTTAACAGCATCAAGAAAGTAGTCAAGGCATAATTTAAGACATCCATTATATATTGCACTGTACTCTACTTATTCCTATGAACTTTATATTAGTACAATTTCTTCTAGTCAGCAAACAGTGCTTCTCCACAGCTAACTACTAACATCACTCTCCTCTGGTTGTATGCAGCAATGGGTAGAACATATATTTTAGATCCAAGGCTCTCAACTTCCTTAGCCCCTTCATATGCTGATCACACCTCTCCATTTGCATTCAATGTTGCCTATTCTACTTACATTCCATTTCATTCAAGCATGCTTCTAGGTTTAGGAACCAACACTGCAACTTGTCTGCAGATAACATAAATATACTGCAAACCTACCATATCCATCCATCCACAACCCATTTTTCCCATTTTTTCACATGAGATTAGGGTATTGCTTCAACAGTGATAATCATCTAGAGACAAGGTTTACACTGCCAGGCAGCTAGCCCTGCCATGGCTGTTCTTCCACACCACACACTTTTAAGCATACTCACACCTGTGGCTAATTTTGAGCATCCAATCCACCTACTTCATGTCTTCCAAATGGGAGCAGTTGGATAAATAATTATACCTACATAAAATTCATAATAATGTTGTCATTTCATTTACTACATACATATAAACATTATAAAATAAAAAATAAACCAAATTGACATACTAAACTGAACTAATCCAGTATCAGCTTAAACCACCTACCTTCCCAATATATTTTTTAGCTTCAATATAGGAGCAATGTTATTGCTATCATTGATTCCCAGATAGATTTGAGCATCCAACCTAAGTTGCCATTTGAGTTTGCATATATCTAAATGGACGTCTAACACCTTGCCCTGAATATCATTTTTAATTTGTTGAATTACACAAAATTTAAAATGGTGCTCTGGTTATTCAACAGTGTGCCTAGCAAGGGCATTGGTAGACTTAAGGTGCCTAATGTCCAAAATGTGTTAATTGACTCTTTCACTAAAGTGTCTAGAAGTTTTTTCCCACATAAAATACAGGACATGCCTCACATTTAGCTAAATACACCACTTTTTGAGTAAAACAATCATAATGCCCTATTAAAGGGAAATATTTGTTCATAAAATGAATATAAGGATGTGGTTTCCTGATAAAGGGACCAATTATGAACAAAGTGTTTTGGTTAAACCTAGTAAATTTAATCCTCCAATTAATCAAATGGTTAGTTTATTTGAAAAAGCCTGTGAGTTAGATGTAAGGGAACATTTCAAGAACTCAAAGAATAATGGGTATGTGAATCTGGCCCTGAATGAATACAAATTACTAAGTGAGTTGGCTGACAATAAAGGGGTGAGAATAATGAGACCTGATAAAGCTAATAGGGCTGTAGTGATTGACAAAAATGATTATATAGCTGCTGTGATGAGTATGTCAATGGAAGATAAGTATTTGGAAAGTAGTATCAATGAAATTAATGTGGCATATATGAAGCTTGATTTAATGATTGAAGATATGCTATTTCAGGGGGCGAATAACAATCCTTCAAAGCCCCCGGGCCTGTGGAAAATACGGCCCAGACCGCAGAATCCTTTATAAACGCATTCTATGAACACCTTCAGGAATGCATGGATCATGCAATCCCAAATAAAACCAAGACCCAGTCCTCCAAAGGCAGACGTCCTGTCTGGTGGACCACAGCCATAAACAAACTGTACAATAGAAGAAGGAAGCTACTACATGATAGAGCAAAATCCCAAAAAGGGAAGGCATCTCTGATCAGTGTTAGCAAAATACTACGGGCACTCATAAAATCATCTAAGGCCAGCTTTGAGAGAAAAATTGCACAGGACACTAAGGATAATCACAAGCCTTTCTTTAGTTATGTTAGGAACCTGGGTGGGAATTCCCAGATATGCTCAGAATTAGTCCAAAATGACAAAAAATACACCGAACCCACATACATTGCCAACATCCTAGCTGACAGGTTTAGCGCAAACTCCCCCCCCACCAGAAGGGCAAATATCTATCCCAGCAGAGTGCTGCCCCCCTGACATCTCAGATGCTCAGGTAAGAGCTGCCCTCTCCAAAGCAAAAAACACAGCATCAATGGGACCAGATGGTGTCCCGGGCTGCATCCTACATGAACTCCAAGAAGAGCTAAACCCAAACATAAAACTACTGCTCAATCTCAGCCTATCTGAAGGTGTTCATAGAATGCGTTTATAAAGGATTCTGCGGTCTGGGCCGTATTTTCCACAGGATATGTACCCAAAGAGTGGTGTACAGCAACAGTGGTCCCTCTCCATAAAGGTGGTGCCTCAACGGATCCTGGAAACTATCGCCCTATAAGCCTGACTAGCTTGGTCTGCAAAGCTATAGAAGGGATCATCATGGACCTCATAAATAAAGATATTGGGGACCTACAGACACTGGATCCTACCCAGTTCGGCTTTGTTAAGGGCAGATCCTGCCTCTTAAACCTGGTCAATTTCTTTGAAACAGTCACCAAGGCCATTGACGAGGGGAAGGTGGTCCACATAGCCTACCTGGACCTAGCAAAAGCCTTCGATACAATACACCACTCGGGCATTATAGATAAGCTCACCAGCTTAAGTATAAACCCCTATGTCACTAGATGGATTGCAAACTGGCTCAAGGACAGAACCCACATGATTAGAATTGCTGGAGCCATGTCAGACTCCAAACCAGTTACAAGTGGTGTCCCAAAAGGCTCAGTCCTGGGACCTCTCTTGTTCTGTATATATTTCTCGGAGGTACAGGCCAACACGGAAGGACTGTGGCTGACCAAGTTCGCAGACGACTGCAAACTGGGTGCCATAATCGACTCTCCAGTCGACACAAGCATCCTCCAAAAGGGCCTCATAGAAACAGACAACTGGTGCCAGAGCCATGGCCTCAAGCTAAATGCCAAAAAGTGTATAGTCATTCCCTTTGGCAAAAACAAAGTGCCCACAAATTACCACATAGGTGGTAATCCATTAAGCACAGAAGAAGTAATTAGGGACCTGGGGACCCAAGTTGATAGCAATCTCTCATTTGACAACCACGTGGCCAAAGTGGTTAGAAAAACATTTTATATAGCCCACCTAATCATGAAGGGATTCACATCTAGATCAGGGGAGGTCATCATGCCTCTTTACTCATCCCTCATCAGGCCCATAATTGAGTACAATGCCCCTTTTGGGATGTACCTTACCAGACACCTGCAGTAACTGGAAAGACCCCAAAAGTACCTCACCAAGAGGATCAAAGGACTCAAACAGATGCCATATGCTGCTCGGTTAACAAAACTCCATACTCAGTGGCATACCGCCTGCTCAGAGGCGATCTGTGCCTGACGTATAACGCCATGTCCAACTTGGAATTAATGGACATCCTGCACCTCAGAAAATCCAAATCCCATCGAGCTACGCGCTCGAGAGACTTGAACCTCAGCACTGAAATAACTAGGACATGCTGGAGGGGCAGATTCATAACCCAGAGGCTCCCTTCACTCTGGAATAAAATCCCAGTCCAGGTTAGGCAGAGTCCCTCACTGACTCCTTCAAGAGGAATCTTGATGAGTGGATGGGGGATCGTAGGTTTACCCTGGGTATTAATTCTGTGTCACTGTTAGACAGAGGGACAGTATACTAACCTCGAAAAAGGGCATAGCAACATTAATTTAAAATGGGTGGCGAAAGCCAAACATACTCTGGCTTGGCTTATAAATGCCCTAGGGCAGATAGCCTAGTATGAACCTATGAACCTATGAACCTATACCCACACCCCCAGGTTGTTGCCACAGCATGATGCATCACAGACTATCCACGTGCAACTAACAGTGGGTTAAACTGACTTCCAGTTCATAGCCTGCTACAGACCACCCTCCTAAACCCAGGTAACCCACTTGGCCTACTTAAGAACACATGAATATATGCAGGTGTCTCCAAACAACAATATACTGGGCAGCTTCATTTACCCACACATAGACTGGGAGCATTACTGTAGCTCCAACACCCTAGGTGAAAGGTTCCTAGAATCCATACACTCAAATGCTATGGAACAACTTGTTACCACTCCCACAAGAGGGGAAAACATGCTGCACCTGATCATCACCAACATGTGGACTATATGCTCCAGACCAGAAGTGTATCCCTCACTGGTAAGATGACACCATAAACTACTCTCACTGTATATTCACATACCAACCACAACCCCTGCACAGAAAACCACAGTCAAAAAGTTGTGTAATGCAAATTCCATGTATTCACATGACGTAGGCTTCACACATGGGAATTATTTAAGGTCACAGGTACATATGTCTATGTGGCACACACATACCTCATGTGTGCATTGAAATTACTGATATAATATATGTCATACAATATTAAGAGCAACACCCAACACACATGGACAAACTGTGTGACAAAAACACACATGGCATTTGTGGGATTCAAACCCCTACTTAACTATGTTATGACATTTAAGAGAGATGCATTAGCAGAGTGTGCTATTTGCATTGCTGGGAGGTTTTTGTTCTCCTGCTATACTTATAGGGTGCTGACATCATCAGTGTTTAGAGAGAGGAATGTACATCATGTAGTGTGTTCTTCTAGTTGCCAAAAGGGACATTTCTTTCAAACAGAATTGCACACACACTAACCCCCTCCCCAATCACACAGACTGCGCATTTGCAGGATTCAAACCCCTACCTAACTACATTATGACACTTGAGAGAGACGCATTAGCGGGGCGCACTATTAAAATTACTGGGTAGTTTTTCTTCTCCTGCAGTATTTATAGGGTGCTGACATCATTATTTATAAAGAGGTATGTACATCTATTACTCTGTCAGTAAGGGGGATAGCATATATATGCATTAACAGACGCCTACTTCAGGGTCACATATGCACATCAGCACTGCCAGGTTATGTTTTATACCATGCTTTGTGACCACAGGACCTGTAACACACAACACAACCAGTTCAGACCACCCCTCCCATATCCAGGAACCACACTTCGCTTCCCTGGGACCAGTGTAGGATATGAAGGTGTTCACATACACCATTACAGTGGTTAACTTCAGGTACAGGTATATTGAGTGGGGGAACTACTCAGGCCTCAACAACATCACCCTACAGCCACTACAATTTGTGCATCCATGTGCTATGGCAGGACCAATCACCACAGCCACAAGGGGGAGTGCATATTGGACCTGATCATCTGCAACATGGGGACTCTATGTTCCACACTAGAGGTAGACTATCATTGTTAATATCTGACCATAACCAACTTTCCCTGGACATCCATATCCCATCCCCACCCCCAGGCAAGGAAGTTACTGCAAACAAAGTATTTATCAAAAGCAGACTTTGCACTTGTGAAGACTGGGGTGGAAGACTTCAAAGGACCCATGCTGGGGGATTATACAGGACACTCTGCATAATCCTTGACAGTTGCATTCTATGAGCATCCGGAAGGTTTGCATTGATCATGCTATCCCAAATAAACCCAAGACTCCTCCGCAACAGGAGACCTGTCTGGTGTACACCAGCCATATATAAGCTGTACAACAGAAGGAGGGAGCTAATACATTACAGAGCAATATCCCACAGAGGGAGGAAGTCTCTGAACAGTATTGGCAAGACACTTCAATCCCTCAAAATCATCACTTCAAAGTGTTGACAGTGAAATTGTCCAGACACTGCAGATAAGGCTCCCCTCAGTCTGTAATTGATGCCCAATTACTGTTATAAGTCCTCGCCAACCCTCTTCCAGTAAACACTAGCCACATGGATGTGACATTGCAAATTCAACCCCTGGGATCTCCACTGTGTCCCTGCTTGACAAAGGCACAGCACACTAGCCTTAAACGGTGCCTTCTGTGACCTACTTTACAGAGGCACAGTAGCCTACTGTACTGGGGAGGCAGACGCCAAACACACTCTGGCTAAGCTTATGTATTCCCTAGGGCAAACAGCCTAGTATTGACCTCTACACCCATATGTTTAATTTTCAGATGCACAATATTTGTTGCTGATAAACTGTTTGCAGGTCTTTATTGCCATAGCTTTCCCTGTTTCTATGAACAACTTGTGTATCTGTGGAAGATGTTTGAATATGAGAGGGATCCACTATTTTACTTATGCCTCTGTTGTCATTTAACTGTGTGCACTGGGCAGATTGCTGTATTGTGGGAGGTTCCTGGCTTAACACATACAAACGCCAGATATGTGTGGCCAACTGCTAAACTGAGACATGGCCTAAGTGTGTGAGCATGCCCAGTTCAGGCTTTCCATGGCTTGTTGCCTGACATATGTCTCATTTATCAAAGTGTGTGAGCATGCCCAGTGTGAGCTTTCCATATGTTGAAATCTGAGGTCCACCACATTTGTGGTTGTATGTGAACTTCAACAATATTTCACATTTATAGTTGTGTGTTGGAAGTCATGTTGTGTACTTACTGCCCAACTGCTTTGTGTCTGAACCCAACAGGGATTATATTGTGCCTGCAGGGTTTCCATGGGATAGTTTGCATACAGTTGTCAACATCCTTTCATACTGACCAAACACTGTAATATCGTATAGTGTACTGGTTCAGTACTTTCACTGTGGTGGACAGTATCCTGGGTTTCAGTCCTATCACTGCTTTAAATATTCATAGTGAGCACACCAGACTGGTTAAGGGCCAGTTGTGCAAATATGACCATGTTGCATTTTGTTCAGATATGGACTACTTAAACCAGGCTTGTTCAACATTGGTAGTGTATTCTGCAACTTGGGTGGACGTTGACAAACACTAGCTATGTGCCCTAGGCCACTTCTAATGCTAGTCAGAGAGTGTGTTTGTCCTTCAACACACATTGTAACTGGAGTTTACCATGACATATTTCAAGGTTAGTATACTGTGCCTCTGTCTACCCATGACATAACAGTGATACCCAGGGTATACCTACCATCACCCATCCACTCATCAAGATTCCTCTTGAGGAGAGTCAATGAGGGACTCTCTGGCTAACCTGTACTGGGAGTTTACTCAAGAGTGGTGGGAGCTTCTGGGTTATGGATCAATCACTACAGCATGTCCTATTTATGTCAGTGCTGGGGTTCAGGTCTCTCATGTGCATAGCTCACTGGCATTCAGATTTTACAAGGTGCAGCATGTTCATTGATTCCAGCTTGGACATGGCTTTATACATCAGGCACAGATTGCCTGTGGGCAGGCAGTATGGCACTGTGTGGAACTGCAGTTTGTTTAATCAGGCAACACATGGCATCTGTTAGAGCTCTTTGATCCTCCTGGTGAGGTACTTTTGGGGTCTTTCCAGTTGCTGGAGGTGTCTGCTGAGGTACATCCCACAGGGGCCATTGTACTCAATTCTGAGGCTGATGAAGGATGACTGAAGAGGCACAATGACCTCCCCTGATCTAGATGTGAATACCTTCATGATTAGATGGGTATATGGCATGTTTGTGTAACCACTACAGCCACATGGTTGTCAAATGCAAAATATCTATCAACTTGTGTCCCCAGGTCTCTTATTACTTCTAAAGTACTTAATGGGTTAACACCTATGTGGTAATTGGTGGGCACTTACTGTTTTTCCAAAGGGGATGACTATACACTTTTCTGCATTTAGCTTGATGACATGGCTCTGGCACCAGTTGTCTGTTTCTATGTGGCCCTTTTGTAGGATTCTTGTGTCAGCTGAAGGGTCAGATATGATGCCCAGTTTGTAGTCATCTGCAAACTTGTTCAGACACAGTCCTTCCATGTTGGCCTGTACCTATGGGAAATATATACCAAACAAGGGAGATCCCAGAACCGAGCCCTGTGGGATGCCAGTTGTAGCTGGTTTGTAGTCTGACATGGCTGCAGCATTTCTGACCATGTCAGTTCTGTCCTTGAGCTGGTTTGCAACCCATCTACTGACATAGGGGTTTATATTTAAGCTGGTGAGCTTATCTATAATGAACACGTGGGGTATTGTCTGGAAGGCTTTTGCAAGGTCCAGATAGGCTGTGTGGACCACATTACCTTCATCAATGGCCTTGATGACTGTTTCAAATGAGTCAAACATGTTTAAGGGGCAGGATCTGCTCTTAAGAAAACCACACTGGGTAGGGTCCAGTGTCTGCAGGTCCCCAATATCTTTATTTATGAGGTCCATGATGATCTTTTCCATAGCTTTGCAGACCAAGCTTGTCAGGATTCTGGGATGATAGTTTGCAGTATCCATTCAGGCACCACCTTTGTGGAGAGGGACCACTGTTGCTGTACACTGCTCTTTGGGTACATATCCTGTGGTAACTGCGATTGAGCAGTAGTGTTATTTGGTGTTCCATTCTTCTTGGAGTTCATGTTGGACGCAGCCCAGGACACCATCTCGTACCATTGATGCTGTGTGTTTTGCTTTGAAGATGCTGACTGTTACCTCAGCATCTGCAATGTCAGGGGGCCAGCACTCTGCTGGGATAGATATTTGGCATTTTGGTGGTGGTGGTGGGGGGGGGAGTTTGCACTGAACCCATCAGGTTGGATGTTGGCAATGAGTGTGGGTTTGGTGTATTTTTTGTAATATTTGAGTAATTCAGAGCATATCTGTGAATTCCCACCAAGGTTCCCTCCATCAGTTAAGAAAGCCTTGTGATTATCCTTATTGTGCTGTACAATTTGTATCTTCATAGGTTCATAGGTTCATACTAGGCTATCTGCCCTAGGGCATTTATAGGTCTAGCCAGAGTGTGTGTGGCTTTCACCACCCCTTGCAATGTGAGTATTATGCCCATTTAGGGTTTACTTTACTGTGCCTCTGTCTACACATGACACAGTGATGACCCCCGGTGTAAATCTACGATCTCCCATCCACACATCAAGATTCCTGTTGAAGAGAGTCAGTGAGGGGCTCTGCCTAACATGGACTGGGATTCTGTTCCAGAGTGTAGGGAGCCTCTGGGTTATGAATCTGTCCCTCCAGCACATCCTATTTATTTATGTGTTGAGGTTGAAATCTCTTGCTCTCGCAGCTCTGATGGATTTGGATTTTCTGAGGTAGAGCATGTCCATTAATTCTGGATTGGACATGGCCTTGTACATCGGGCATACATCGCCTCTGAGTAGGCAGTATGTGACTGAATACAGCTGGGGTTTCTTCAGCTGGGCAGCATATGACAAATGCTTGAGACCCTTTATCCTCTTGGTGAGGTACTTTTGGGGTCTTTCTAACTGCTGTAGGTGTCGGGTAAGGTACATCCCAAATGGGGCATTGTACTCAATTATGGGCCTGATAAGAGAAGAGTATAGGGGCACAATGACCTCTCTTGATGTAGATGTGAATCCTTTCATGATAAGGTGGCCAATATAGAAGGTCTTCCTAGCCACCTTGGCAATGTGAGTGTCACATGAGAGGTTACTGTCCACTTGTGTCCCTAGGTCCCTGATTACTTCTTCTGTACGTAATGGATTACCACCTATGTGGTAATTTGTGAGTACCTTGTTTGGTATTTGGAGAGACATTCATACTCTCCAGTGTCTTCAGGAAGGCTGAGTGGGGTTCCTGGGTTTGAGAGGGTGGCCTGTAGCATGCTACAAACTGTACAGCAGTTTTGCCTATGGTTAGTTACATATGGATGGTCTCCGATGCTTCGTGCGTTGACAGTTACCTGGAGGTGTGGGTATCTTTGATGAATATGGATACTCCCCCTCCTTTGGTGGTTTGGTCCAGGTTTTGGGGACGAAAAGCATGCTATGAGGTATAACCTGGTAGTGCTGGGGTGCTCTCAGGAGCCTTGAAGCAGGTTTTCGTCACTGCACAGACATCAATGTTCTCCATACTGGGGAGGGCCTCGAGAGCATGCATCTTGAGGTTTAGACTTGTGGCGTTGAGCAGCATTACCCTAATTTTTTTTGCACTTATGATTTCTAGGGAGGTGGGTTTGTCTTTTGAGCCTTGCCTAAAAAAGGCACTATGGAGGTGGCAAGAGCCTTAGCCAATATCCGGAAGCCCAGGGGTGACAGGTGCAAGCTATCCCTGGCAAAGCAGCATGGCTTGTCAAGCATGTCATCCCAAGCAGACAGACATTGGATCCCCTTGGAATGACACCAGTAATTGAGCCAATTGTTAAAGCTGATCATTCTGTGTTTGTACTGTAGCATAATTCTTGGTGAGGGTAAGATGCTGCTCAGGGTCAGGGTCATACCGGCCTGGGCTACATAATCAGAGAGCTCCTCTATGTCTCTTTTCATGTTATCCAGCGAGGTATGTCTCAGATCATTCACACCAGCATGGACAATGACTGAGTCATATTTGTACTTTCTTTGGAGTGACCCGAGTGCTTGTGTTATGTGGTGGATTGTAGCACCCAACAGGCAGCTTACTGTAACCTTTCCCTTGTTCAGTCTGGTGAGCGGGACATCAGTGTCTCTGACTATGGAGTCACCTATTACAAGTGTATCAGGCATGTTGTTTGTCCTTAAGGGCTGTGACTGTTTGGCACACTGACTTTGTGAACTATGTGTTGCATGTGCTATGTTTTGAGGTAGTGGTTGCTTGAGTGTCTGCTTTGGAGGCCTCTGTTGATTTGGTAGCTTTTTAATTAGAGCCTCCGGGAATGTTTTTGTGTGTTTATGTCTTTGGTTTGCAGTTGTGATAGGTCTATGTGAGACTGGGTTTGTGGTGTGTGTGGTTACCTTCTCCTCCTGACTGTTTTTGCCAGTACTGAGTTGAGAGAGCTCAGCCTCCAGTTTGGATAAATAGTTGCATCTCTCACATATATTTGTATTTCTTGGGGGGAGGAGGGGGTTGTCTGTGTACATGGGGCAGGTGTAACATTGCCTCAAGATTCCCAGATTCAACATGTTGTAGCTGGCCTTAGTGGATTTTGTGTGGCCATAGTTTTTTGCCATAATACTGATCAGAGATTACTTCCCATTTTGGGTTCTGCTCTATCATGTAGTAGCTTCCTCCTTCTCTTGCATGGTTTGGTAATGGCTGGGGTCCACCAGGCCAGATGCCTGCGTGTATGGAATTGGGTCTTGGTTTTATTTGGGATTGCATAATCCATGCTTTCCTGAAAGTGTTCATAGTGTTCATAGAATGCATTTATAAAGGGTTCTGAGGTGTGGCCCATATTTTCCACAGGCACAAGACCTTTAATGGATTCCACATCAGTTTGGAGGAGTGCAACATTTGCTTTACACATGTTTTTCACTATGGTTTTCTGCCCAGGGACTGGGGTCAGGATGTGAATATCCAGTGTGATTACTCTATGGTCTGATCTTACCAGTGAGGGATACACTTCTCATCTGGGCATAGAGTACCCATGTTGCTGATTATCACATACAGTATGCTTACCCCTCTTGTGGGAGTGGTAAGTTGTTCCTGAGCATTTTGGTTTTTGAATTCTAGGAACCTTTGGCCTAGGGTGTTGAAGCTAGAATAATGCTCCCAGTCTAAGTTTGAGTATTTTCAGTCACCCGATATAATGTTGTTTGGAGAGACCTTGATATTTTCATGTGTTCCGAAGTAGGCCAAGTGCAGTTCCTGGCGTTAGGAGGGTGGTCTGTAGCAGGCTACAAACTGGGAGGCAGTTGCTGCTTCTTGTTGTGGTAGCAACATGGGGGTGTGGTTATCCTTGACAATTATTGATAGTCACCCTCCTTTTGTAGTTTGTTCCATGTTTTGGGGCTGTAAAGCATGGTATGAGGTGTACCCTGGTAGTGATAGGGTGCTCTTGTGAGCCTTGACCCAGGTTTCTGTTACAGAACAGATATCAACTTAGACTTCTGGCATTGGGTAGCATTACGTCTAGGTTCTTATCCCTTGTGATACCTATGGAGGTGGGTTTGTGTTTTGAGCCTTACCTATTCAAGGCACGGTGGGGGTGACAACAGCGTTTGCCAGTATCCAAAAGGCCAGGAGTGATAGGTGCACACCATCCCTAGCAGGTGGAGCATCATGTCTTGCTCAGCATGTCATCCCAGGCTGACACGCATTGGATCCCCTTTGACTAACAGCAATACTTAAGCCAATTATTGTAATTGATCATCTTGTCTTCATATTGTGGCATCATGCTTGGTGAGGGTAGGATGTTAGTCAGGGTCATCAACTTTGCGTATACTACATGGTGTTACATTGCTTAACACATGGCAATCATGCCTCAGGTGGTGCTGCAGGGCTGTCTATGTTGGATGCACATACGACACTCCCTGTACATGTTTGAAAGCAGGTTGTGTCAACTTAGGCATCCCTTTTACTATATGTGTGAGTCAGAGAGAGGTATCATTTCCAGGGTTCCTACTGAGCCAGTGTATGTGCTATGCGTTGCCTCTTTGCCAAGGCCAAGGCATACTGGGCACGCCTCCTTCTGCCTACTGGGGCAGGCTCAGGTTGTTCCTCCTCTGAGTCACGCTCTGCCTGTGATTGGCTTGGCAATGGTGGGGGGCTGTTTGGCCCAGCCCTATGCTGGTCCTGCTGCAGCTGTTTTCGCAGAATCATATTATGTAGCATAGCACATACCATGACAATTTGGGTACATGTAGTTGGTGAGTACTACAAGGCTCCACCAGATGTGTCCAGGCACCGGAACCATGACTTGAGCAGCCCAAACACACGCTCAATTACATTTCGTGTTTGTGCGTGTGCCTCATTATGGCGTTCTTGTTCAGGTGTGTGTGCATTTCTGATGGGTGTCATCAGCCACAGCTCCAGTGCGTAGCCAGCATCCCCCACTAAGTGACCATGTGGGATGTCCCCATTGGCAAATGTCTGGTACAGCTGCATCAAATGCCAGATATGGGAATCATGGTAGCTTCCAAAGCAGCCAGCACACATATTCATTATTATGCCCTGGGCATCACACATGACCTGGCAGTTGATGGAGGGGAAGCCCTTGCGGTTAATGTAGGCCCTACCCCGCTCACCAGCTGGTGCTTTGATGCATATATGCATGCAGTCTATTGCACCCACTACCCCAGGGTATTCCGTTATTTGCTGGAAGAGACGCATATTGCTGGCCAATACCTCACGGGAATTGGGGAAATATACATGATCACCGACATGTGCTGATATGGCATCCAGGAACTGGTGCAGTACCCTGGATGCTGATGCCTGTGATATCCCCATCATATCACCAGTTGGTCTCTGGAAGGTACCTGTTGCTAGTATTCTTAGGCCAACACATACCTTGGTTTCCACTGGAATGGGTTCCCCTCTGTTGGTTCTGTGTGTGAGGTGTGGCCTGCACAGCTCAACAATTTGCTGTAGGAGGTCTCTGTCCACTCTATAGCGCTTCACTATCTCCAGCTCATGTAACCCCTGGTAGGTGACCCTGGGCCTGTACACGCTTCTTTGTCTCCTCACTTTGGATTGTCCGGCAGCATTTGCATAGTCACCACCCTCAGCAAGTTGCATATGTCTCCTTATAACAGCTATGGCAGCCCCTAGCATTTTTGGTCTGAGTGAAGCTTTTTCAGTTTTCACTTCTAATAGCTTACTCCTCTGTTGCAGTGTCTCTTGAGAGAAACATACTGCACTGTTGTTTGCAGCGTTTTAAGTGCTGGGCTGGGCTACTGTTCTGCCTGGGTAATTGCCTGCTTCTGATTGTTTTCACCTGCTAGCTCTGCCAGTATTCCCTGCTAGCTTCCTACTATTTCTCATGCTTCTTTTTTCCCTTCTGTTTCCTCAGGGAGGAGCGACGCGTATACCAGCAAAAACACGCTCACAACGGCTAACACGCGTGCACACATGCTTAGACGGATTAGAATATGCTTATTCGGGTTAAAACGTGTGCAAACAAGCTTACAGGTGTTTAAACAGGCTCCTACATTACTCTGCCTTAAACGCACGCACTCACGCTTACACGCGCGCACTCTATCTTACTCGTGCCTACCAGCGCGCACACGCGCGCATGCACGCCCAGCAAGAAACTTTGGTGTTATCCATAGTGTACACCTTCCATTTCTTGGCTTTCCCATGCCTACTTGTTGACACTCCTCTTTCCATGATGTGTGACTGACATCTTTCACATGCCATTGTGCTCAAATGAGATGCATTTTTTTCATACATTCCCCCCTGTGATGTCACCTATCTCCTACTCTGTTACTCCCCCTTATCCTACTCCTACACTGCACGGAATGTGCTCATTTGCTATGTGACAGTACGATTCATTATCCTACCACTCATTTACATGGGATTGCCTACTAATGCTTAGTTACATGTCTTACACTCAGCTTCCCCCCTTAGCAACCCCTACTCGGTGGCCATGTTGTTTTCAGCCTGCTATTCCCTTACATTGTAAATTCATGCTTTGCATAAAAATTTGTGGGTTTAAAATTTTTATTTTTCTGTTTTTTTATAGCGCAGCCCGTTTGCGTGGCGCTGCGCTACGTTTAAACATCGGCGATCACCGAAAAAAAAATAAAATTTTTATTTTATTTTTGCATCGGGGTACGTTGCCATTGGCCACATATTTGGCCATTGGCATGCTGCCTGGAACATTTGCAACCTTTATTTGGAGCTGACAAGGCTCCATTGTGTTATTTGCAGAATGGTACTTAGTTATCAACTGAGTACATTTCTGCAGATAACACAGCTCTTACACGGGCAGCTTTCTGCTTCCTGGATCGCGAAATTACCTCGTTTGCATGCCTTTCGGCTGCAAGTGAGGTAATTAGCATATCCACGCCCTGTCCGTGTAAGAGCCATTTTAGGTGCTCTCTTACACGCACATACAGGCTGTTCCTGGATAGCGATGGCTGCATGGAGTCTTACACTACTCTTAGACTCTGTGCAAGCCATCGTGAATCCTGCCCATTGTAAACTTGTATTTTTTATTTTAAAAACAAACAAACTTTGTATTTATTAAAGTAATTTATTTGTGAACTCAACTAATGTTTCAGATGTCTTTTTTTTAAAATGCTTGCTTGCTGACCCATGATGCTCCTTCTAGAATGTTCATTAATTTCTGCTAATTTATAGATGTAGCTTGCTCTGTCAGTCATGAGTTAGCCTCATCGTCATATGCTACATAACTGCATTATTGCTTAGATATTTATACCCCACATACCTCTCAACTGTCCATATTTTCGCATAAAGTCCAGATTACTGTCTCTTATTTGTGGTTTTCTAGCAAATCACTGGAATGATCTGAGGACTGAAGTCACCATATAATGATAATCTTTTAAGTTTTAGACTTCCAATCCTCCAGAAAAATGTATGTTAAAACAAACTCTGTTATTCTAGCAACATGTAAGTTTATAAGAGCAAAATGTAACATCTGTCTCTTGTTTGGGGCCTTTGACTCCCATTTTGTCAGACTTTTGTCCAGATTTCTTGCACTAAGAGGTTTAGAAATATGCCCCGCAAACGTCATGGTAGGCTGCTAAATGTAGAAATATGCAACATTACTTTAAATGTAAGGTGCTGAAATCGGAGAAAGCAGAGGTTTTTTTTGTGCTACACTTATTAAAGAAAGGGTATATACATATATATATATATATATATATATATATATATATATATATATATATATATATACACATATATATATATATATATATATATATATATATATATATATATATACACATACATATATATATATATATATATATACACATATATATATATATATATATATATATATATATATATATATATACATATATATATATATATATCTATATATATATATATATATATATATATATACACACACACACACACATATATATATATATATATATAGATATATTAATATATACATATTTATATATATATATATATATATATATATATATATATACACACACACACACACACACGTGTGTGTGTGTGTGAAAAGCATGTTTGCCTTTTCTTTTGACTAATACCAATCTTAGCAGATTAGGTAGCAGGAGGCGTGTGTTTGCAACTGTGCCTATGTGTGAACGGTGGGCTTTCTTTCACATTAAAACGCAAAGTTCAGGTATATGCCCAGTCATGATCTTCTGATCACCTCTTTTCTCCATTCGTGGCTTAACCATCTCAATTTTTCCGTAACTCAGTATGTGTGGATTGCATACAATAAACAGGAACAACAGCTGCTGTCCTCATAATTAAAGCCACCTTAAATAACTTGTTTCCCTCATTTGTAATATATTGTTGTCTGAAGCTTCCCTAGTAAAGTGTTTTTACAGTGAGTTGCCAAATGAATCAGAGATGTATTATTATTTTATGAAGGGCGTGTTTTACATTAATATGTAGAATCTGCCTGTGTTATATGCATTTTAGCGAATAATTAGAAATAAAGTCATTATGGAAACAAAAGTACATTTCTGAAAGAACTGTGTGACAGTGCAAGTTGCAACCTGATGACTATTTAATGGGTGGGGTTGTTTGGCAAGAACAAAAGAGATTCAGAACCCGACTTTTAACTTGTGTCCAGAGCTACAGACTGTAAAATCTTGCTTCTGGCTGGACTTCTGATTAAACTCCTACAGAATCATTAACATGGACGATTATTTATTCTCAAATGGCTTCCCAATTTAAGATGTTCTATCCTCGTTCTCGTTACAGAACACTCGATCTATTTAACCCATAGAGAAGCGCGGCCCGAAGCAGAAGTGACGTTACGTCTTGAACTCTGTACCACCATCGTAGTTCAAAGTCTCCGTCTGACGTCCATAAATAGCGGTTGTTGTTGCTTTATTTGCATCACGAAGCAGTGACTGTTACATTTTGGAAGTGGTACGTTATGTTGTAATTTGTTTTGTCGTAATACGTTAACAGTTGGAACCGTACCATAAATGCAGTTTGCCTCCTTAAAAAAATCAGTTTACTGTTAGTAGGGCTCTGTTAAGTCTGCAGAACAATTATAGAGTTCGTACATCATGCTTATGTTTTCGTCATAATTACTACCTAATGCATCTTGCCTTCGCCTAAATGCTTACGTAATCCTAGGTTGTTGCCTTCCTGTTAGAGTATACTAGCTGAATCTTGACTTTTTTAGACGATAGCTAAGTAGGGTTTACACCTGTCCCACTTTGTGAGGGACTGCCCCTCTTTGGGCAGTTGTGCCCTGCAGAAAAATTGAAAAAAATGGCAAATGTCCAGAGATTTTAGGACAAAAATATTTCCTTTATTTTCTTTAATAGTAGTTATATTAGCCAG